>NW_028147896.1:0-6455 GCF_008360975.1 Lichenostomus cassidix
ATATGTTTTGGGTTAATGATAAGACTCTTTTTTTTCTGAGAGCAAAGGGTTTTGACACTTTTTTTTTTACTTATAACAGAATTTTTCAGATGAAAGTGAAGAAAAAACTATTTATTTAACAAAACTACGCAGAGTGCTCTACAAGGCACAGGGGAAGGGGAGAAACAAGGTGAAAGGTAGTTATTTAACTTGATTAAAAAGTTTTTTTTTTAGACGCAGTTTTTTTTTTTTTCGCTTTTTACTCGGGGCTGGGTGGAGCTCTCTGGAGAGCTCTGCTGTCTTCTGGTCTTCTTGGGTTTTCGGGTGGCAAAGCAGATTGAAGAGAAGGGGTTTAAACGAGGAAAAAAGAAGAAGAATTGAAAAAACGGGAACAGAGCTCATTTTGACTTTTTGTTTAGCACGCAGTTTTTGCCGGGCGACGAATTTTTTTTTGGAGCGAGGCTTGGGGAAAATGTTTTTAAAACAACTCGCGTTTTTTTTTGCGGCTGGGTGCAGTTAAAGAGATAGGACTATATATTTTTTTTTTTTCTTGGGTATATAAGTTAACGATAGGGGATAAAGGATTATTATATCATTAATTTAAGATATTTTATTTTTTATTTTATAGCGTTGGTTTAAGGTTTACTTTAACATTTTTTAATTTTAAATATATATATATATATATATATACATATATATATATATACATATATATATATATACACATAACTATGTATAAATAATGTTATGAACGGTGAACGGTGGTATGTTGTTATTTTAATTTTACATGTGGCTTTTACTTAAAATTAAATTTTTTTGAGGGACACATTGTGTTTTTTTATTTTTTTGCATTATTTACTAAGTACACTCTGGTTTCTGGGTAAAGATAATTTTACTGATGGGTTTGTTTTTATGTGAGGTAGAATTAATTTAGACAGTTTTTTCTAACAAGCTTCTGGCATGTACTGCTGGGACTTTATTTTTATTTACTGTATGTAGAAGCTCAGATTGGGCAGGACTTGCTCGGTTGATGGAGCTTCGGGTATTGACTAACCAGGTGGCTTTTGCTAAATGTCGCTTTCAATTTTTGTAAGTTTTTTTACTTAATGCTTTTAGGGTGGTTTTTAACAATTTATTATATTGTTTTACTTTGCCAGCGGCTGGTGCATGATAGGGAATGTGGTACACTTACTTAATGCTATGGTTTTTAGTTCAGTTGTTTATGAGGCTATTTTTAAAATGAGTTTTGTTATTTGACTCAATTCTCTTAGGGGTACTATGCTTTTACAGGACTTGGTTTTCAAGGTTCAGGATGGTGTTACGAGTAGTGGCATGAGGCACAGGGTAGGTTTTTAGCCATCTAGTGGTGGCTTTTATTATTGTGAGTACATAGCGCTTGCCATGGCGGGTTTGAGGCAGTGTGATGTAATTAATCTGCTAGGTTTTTTTATATTTATATTTTGACTACTTTTTACTATATCACAGGGGTTTTACTCGCTTGGCTTGCTTGATGGTAGCACATGTTTTACAGTTATGGATAACTTGAGAGATGTAGTTTATGGTTAGATTTACTCTTCGGTCTCGTGCTCATTTATAGGTGGCATCTCTGTCTTGATGGCCTGAGGCATCATGGGCTCATCGAGCTAGGAATAAATTTTTTTTATGCTGTTAATTTAAGTTTATTTGGGACACTTTTATTTTTGCAGCTTGATCTACTTGTTCGTTGTTTCGGTGTTTTTTATTAGTTCGACTCTTGGGGACATGGGCGTTTATATGGCGGACTTTTACAGGTAGTTTTTTTGCTTGACTAGCGATGTTTTTTCACTCTTTAGCTGCTTAAATTGGTTTTTTCTTACGCTGCTAACTAGCTTTTTTTTACTTTTTTAGCTAACTTCACAGAGCATTGGCTACTATTTATGAATTAGTATAAAGGTAGAGCTTTGGTCATTTTTTTTTTTTAGTAATGTTTAGGGCTAACTGAACGGCTTTGAGTTCAGCGAATTGGCTCAATCTTTTTTCTTTTTTTTTAGCTTTTGCAACTCGTTGTGTGGGGCTCTACACAGTTGCTTTTTATTTTTTTTTTGTTTTTACAAGACGACAGGAACTATCAGTGAAAAGAGCGTAGCGTGTTTCATCTGCTGGTAATTGGTTGTATGGTGGGGCTTCTTCTGTACGGGTCACTTGTTTTAGCTTTTCTTTTTCAGTTAGACTAAAATTTTTACTTTCAGGCTAATTTGTAATTATTTCTAAAATCTTAGGGCGATTTAGATTTTTTATATGGGCGCGCTGTGTGATAAGGGCAATTTATTTGCTCTATGTGCTATTGGTGGCATGATGAGTAGAGGGAACTTCTGCTTTAAACATCCACCCCAGCACTGGTAGTTGAGGTGCCAGGAGGAGTTGTGTTTCTGTGCTAATTACCTCTGAGGCAGCTTGGACTCTTTTATATGCTGCTAGGATTTCTTTTTCTGTTGGGGTGTAGTTGGCTTCAGACCTTTTGTAACTTCGGTTCTAAAATCTCAGTGGTCGACTTCGGGTTTCACCAGGCACTTTTTGCCAAAGGCTCCAGGACAGGTTATGGCTCCCAGCTGCAGAGTAAAGCACATTTTTTACTTTTGGCCCTGTCCTGACTGGGCCAAGGGCTACTGCATGAGTAATCTCTTGCTTGATCTGGGTGAAGGCTTGCTGCTGTTCAGGGCCCTAATGGAAATCGTTTTTCTTGCGGGTTATGAGGTAGAGAGGACTCACGATCTGGCTGTATTCAGGGATGTGCATTTTCTAAAAGCTTATGGCACTTAGGAAAGCTTGCGTCTCTTTCTTGTTGGTTGGGGGGGACATTGTGATGATTTTATTGATAACTTCAGTAGGAATTTGACGCCGTCTATCTTGCTACTTTACTCTTAGGAACTGGATTTTTTTGGCAGGTCCTTTGACTTTGCTCTTTTTTATAGCGAAACTGGCTTCCAGGAGAATTTGGATTACTTTTTTTTTTTTTTCAAATACTTTTTCTGCTGTGTCCCCTCACACAATGATGTTATCAATGTATTGTAAATGTTTTGGAGCTCCACTCTTTTTTAGTGCAGCTTGGATTAGTCTATGGCAGATGGTGGGACTGTGTTTTTACCCCTGGGGTAATCGGTTCCAGGTGTACTGCACGCCCCTCCAGGTGAAAGTAAACTGAGGTCTGCACTCTGCTGCCAGAGGAATGGAGAAAAATGCATTTGCAATGTTAATAGTAGCATACTACTTTGTTGCCTTGGACTCTAGCTCATACTGGAGCTCTAGCATGTCTGGCACAGCAGCATTTAGAGGTGGAGTCACTTCATTTAAGGTACGATAGTTCACAGTTAATCTCTATTTTCTTTCAGATTTTCGCACAGGCTAGATGGGGCTGTTAAAGGATGAATGGGTCTTGCTGACCACCCTTTGGCTCTTTAGCTCACGGATTAGTTTGTGAATGGGAATTACGGCATTACGAGTTGTCCGGTACTGTCGGCGGTGCACAATTGAGGTTGCAATTGGTACTTGTTGCTCTTCTTCTTTCAGGAGTTCTACTGCAGATGGGTTCTCTGACAGTTCAGGTAAGGTGTTCAATTGTTTTATGCCTTCTGTCTCTACAGCAGTTATTTTAAATGCTTACTTGAGTTCTTTTGGGTCTTTGAAGTATTTATTTCGGAGGAAGTTTATACTTAAAATACATGGAGCCTCTGGGCCAGTTACAATGGAATGTTTTTTCCACTCTCTTCCAGTTAGGCTCACTTCAGCTTTTACGAGGGTTAAGTCTTGTGATCTTCTTGTAATGCCGGAAATAGAAATAGGTTCTGTCCCCACATGTCTCGATGGGATTATTGTGCATTGTGCACTAGTGTTAACTAAAGCCTCGTATTCTTGTGGCTCTGATGTGCCAGGCTACCGAATTTACACTGTTCAAAAAATTCGGTTTTCCCTGGTCTCTACCTGGCTAGAAGTAGGGCCCCTCTAACTATGGTGGGTATTTGTGTTAGAGGTTTTTTCAACGGAATCAGACATATTGAGTAGAGCTACTTCCCTTCTGGTGGAGTTTTTTTTCTGAGTCTTGCCCTCCTTCAATTCACGCACTCGTCGTGCCAGGACAGCAGTGGGTTGTTTATCTCACCTGTTCATGTTTTTTCTACTGTCACACAGGAAATACTACAACTCATGTCGAGGGATATATCTAGTTCTCATAGCTGAGGAGCGTTTGCGTGGGGTAGCAGAACCTCTGGTCTGTACTGCTGAGATTTGGAGAAGGCTGTCTTTAATCTCTTTACTGAGTTTCTCATGATTCTTCTCTATTTTATTTTTTAGTTTCTGCAGATTTGTTTCTACAGCTGAGATTCTTGCATTCATTGGGCTATGCACAACATCTGCATACGCTCGGAGTTTCTTTGTTATATTACGCACAGTTTCATGCCCGTTATTTTGCTTCATAATGGCTAAAGCAGAAGCATACCCTGATGGCTCAAGCTTTAGGAGTTTTCGCTACATCACAGGTGTATATTCTATTTTATCTGGGTCTATAATCGGATCTGGGTTTGCTATGTCTTCTGGGAAGACAATTTTTACCACTGTTATTTCTTTCAAGCGTTGAATCTCTTGTTTTATGGTTCTCCACTGGGTTTGTTGCGAATAGAGATCGTCGGGATGTAGGTATCTGTCCCTCGCAGCTCTGATAGCTCGTCTCCAGAGGCTGCTGCAGTCAGGCTCATCTCGTATAGTTTGGTTGATATCTGGGTCACGTGACACAGTCTCTAAATGCCTTGCCTCAGTAGCATCTAGAAGTGTAACATCGCCTGCAGCATCTTAAAGACGGACTAACTAACTAATCACAGATTCATTATCTCGTTGGACATAATCTTTTCTTAGGCTGTGAAGGTCTCTCACATTTATGGATTCAACAATGACCTCTGACTCAGTTGCTGGCCTTGAGGGTCTCTCTCCACTGTCATCTGGGCGATCAGTCTTAAATTGGGCTTTCCTGCTCCTTGTAATAGGAGCAACTGCCATTGGCTTAGGCTCCCTTATTTCTTGTTCTATAATATCTGACAGTGTACGATAAGCATATGCCAGGGCTCAACATATTGCACTGCAGTTGTCTCTGCACTTTTCTTTTAGATACTTCCCCACCTCAGCTGGTCTCGGGATTTGTCTAGGGGGAAATTCTCAGTTTATTGGATCAGAGAATTTCTTTAAAGTTTTATCTATGTTCTCCCATACTTCACACCATTCAAATTTCTTCACATCTGGATTAGGTGCCTGCTCCTGCTTAGCCCCTCTGGACTTCTCAGCTTTTATTCTGGTAACACTGAACATTATATACACGGAAACTCCTAGGTAAAGCACCTGTACTACCAAGTTAATGGTCTCTTTAACATCCAGGGGAAACTGAATATTCTCAAAAGCTGATATACCAGATTTAAAGGGAAAGAGATGGGTGAGGAGCCAGGAAGCTTTACTCTCTACTTCTCTAACAGGTTGGGTAATATTACTAACAAAACTCCAAAACAGGTTACTAAAACTAGAGGAGGAAACTAACAGAGCATGTACATCTTTAACTGTTTCCCATATCTTCTTACAGATCGTCAGTATTACACACATTACTATAACAAGCCGGAGTCGTGTCCCTGATTGGTGGAAATTATACATTAGGGACAGGATTGCCCCTACCTGTTGGTAGGGAAACAAACCTATGTGCCAAACAGACAGTATTACATCAAACAACCTCTCATCAAACAGCATAGTGACTACTGATGGCTGTAATTCAATACCAAGCGTTTAAAACCAGAATGCAATTATTAGGGTTTTTTCTTCACTTTCTCTAACCCCACAAAAGGTGTAGAACAAGTAATCAAGGCCCCACGTTGGGCGCCAAATATGTCCCGGGTTAATGATAAGACTCTCTTTTTTCCGAGAGCAAAGGGTTCCGACACTCCTTCTCTCACCTACAACAGAACTTCTCAGATGAAAGTGAAGAAAAAACTATTTATTTAACAAAACTACGCAGAGTGCCCTACAAGGCACAGGGGAAGGGGAGAAACAAGGTGAAAGGTAGTTATTTAACCTGATTAAAAAGTCTTTTTCTCAGACGCAGTCTCTCTTTTTTTCGCCCCCTACCCGGGGCTGGGTGGAGCTCTCTGGAGAGCTCTGCTGTCTTCTGGCCCTCTTGGGTTTTCGGGTGGCAAAGCAGATTGAAGAGAAGGGGTTTAAACGAGGAAAAAAGAAGAAGAATTGAAAAAACGGGAACAGAGCTCACTCTGACTTTCCGTCTAGCACGCAGTCTCTGCCGGGCGACGAATTTTTTTTTGGAGCGAGGCTTGGGGAAAATGTTTTTAAAACAACTCGCGTTTTTTTCTGCGGCTGGGTGCAGTTAAAGAGATAGGACCACACATTTTTTTTCTTTCTTGGGCATATAAGCCAACGATAGGGGATAAAGGATTATCATATCATCAATCCAAGAC
>NW_028147897.1:0-62648 GCF_008360975.1 Lichenostomus cassidix
AACCCTCAGGATGGCTCATTTGACTCCAAAGAACACCTGTTCAGCTGTTGCTGAACTCTTTTGGGTCATGGCACAACTGGATATCCCTCCCAACCCCAACACGCAACCACACACGTACGGCACAAATGAACCGTGGCTCTGCCCAGCACCGGGACATGCCAAGGAAGGAGCTACATTACCTCGGCAGGTGTGGTGAGCCGGCTGGCAGTGCCCACAATCTGGTGGTACAGCCCTGGCTCACCATTCCTTATGGTGCCCTGGCGGCTCCCCAAGGGGCTGGAAGTGAAGGGCTTTTTACACAGGAGATCACTCTGGCGAGAGTCCGTGGTGAGATAGACCTGGTGGTAGAAGTTGGGCGGCGTGAAGCCACCCCGCACAGCATCAATGTGGTTGAAGGGCCCTGGTGTCCTGTACGTGGTACTCCTGGCGCTGTTGTATAGCTCCTTTGACTGCCTCCACTTGTAGCACTTGAAGATGCCCACGGACAACATGGTGATGAAGAAGGCTGCTGACACCAAAATCACAGCCAGGATGAGATAGAAAGTCACGTGTCTCCTGGGATCATTGGCAGGTGCCACATCAGTGAGGTCAGTGAGCACCTCCTTGACCATCTCGGCCACAGAGATGGAAACAGTGGCAGTGGTGGACAGCACGGGCTCCCCATGGTCTTTCAGCAGGATGACTAAGGTGTGTTCGGGAGCATCATCCTCACGGAGCTGGCGGGCCGTGAAGATCTCCCCATTGTGCAGCCCAACTGAGAAGAGGCTGGGATCTGTGGCCTGCAATAGGGTATAGGAGATCCAGGCATTGTACCCTGCATCCGCATCCACCGCCACCACCTTGGTGACCATGTGCCCGGCGGGAGTGCCTGGTGCCACCACATCAGTGTAGGTGGTGGTGGTGGTGTTGGGGTGAGGGTACAGCACAGTTGGGGCATTGTCATTGAGGTCAGTGACAAACACACTGACTGAGACATTTGTGGCCAGAGGCGGAAAGCCACCATCCTGGACCTGCACCATCATGTTGAATTCCACCCGGTCCTCATGGTCCAGGGAGGTAAGCACGTAGAGGGTGCCATTCTCCCGGTTGATGGAGAAAAGGTGGCCAAAAGTGGGGTCACCCTGCAAAAGGGTATAGGAGAGGTGGGCGTTGCGCCCAAGGTCCGGATCTGTGGCACTCACGTTAAGGATGGGAATGCCGGGCACATTGTTCTCCAGAACATAGACATCATAGGAGTCCTGGGACGACTTGGGCGCATTGTCATTGACATCTGACACCTGCACCAGGATGTGTTTTACTGCAGACAAGGGTGGTGAGCCCGAGTCCCTGGCTGTGATAGTGATGTTATACTCTGCTGCCTTTTCCCGATCCAGAGCTCCTTCTGTTTTCAATGTGTAGTAATTTTTGAGGGAGGAGCTGAGCATGAACGGGATCCCAGGGGAAATAAAACAGTTCACCTGGCCGTTGTCATGGGAGTCCAAGTCTGTTACACTCAGCAGAGCTACGACCGTCCCTGGGGCTGCATCTTCAGGCACAGGGCTGTACACAGAAGTCACTGTCACCTCTGGAGCATTGTCATTCACATCCACGACTTCCACCAGCACCTTGCAATGTGCCACACCAGGAACAGCTCCCTTGTCTTTAGCCTGTAAGTAAATCTCGTACAACTTTGTTTCCTCATAGTCCAGCTGTCCCTTGACCCTCAACTCCCCTGTGGCTGAGTCCAGAGCAAAGAGTTCTCGTACCTTGGCGGGGGTGTGGCTGCTGAAGGAGTAGACGATGTCTCCATTGGGCCCATCATCCAGATCGTATGCACTGATCCTGGCGACCAGGGTACCGCTGGGCGTGTTCTCCCTCACACTCGCCTTATAGGTGGACTGGTTGAAGACCGGGGCATTATCGTTGGCATCTACAACATCAATGTGGATCTGCACCTGGGCCGACCGTGGCGGGCTGCCTCCATCCAGCGCAGTCAAGACCAAATTCAGCTCCCTTTGCTCCTCCCTGTCCAGCTCCTTTTCTAGCACCAGCTCCGCGTACTTGCTGCCATCCACCCTAGTCTGCACGTCGAGGGCAAAGTTCGGGTTGGCGCTGAGCTGGTAGGTCTGCAAAGAGTTAATTCCCACATCGGGGTCTTGCGCGCTCTCTAGCGGGAAGCGCGCTCCGGCAGCCACTGACTCACTGATTTCCAGCCTCGCTTGGCTGCTGGGAAAAGCCGGGTCGTTGTCATTGATGTCCTGAATCTCTACGGTGCCGCTGTACAGCTCGAGCGGGTTTTCCACCACGATCTCAAAGCTGAGGGAGCAGGGAGAGAGCGCACCGCAGAGCTCCTCCCGGTCTATCCTCTCGTTCACCAGCAGCGCCCCGCTCGCCAGATCCACCCCGAAGTACTTCTTGTTGCCGCCGGACACCACCCGCAATCGGCGCCCCGGCAGCCGCCCGAGGTCCAGCGCCAGGTCGGCTACCACATTCCCCACCGCGGAGCCTCTCCGCGCCTCCTCGGGGATCGCATAGCGAATCGCGGCGGAAACCCAGTCGGAAACTCCGAACAAAAGCAAGAGGCTCAGTACCTGCCCCGTCGTCACCCCGCGGCTCCTCACAGCAACGCCGTTCATCGCACAGGACGGCCGCGCTCTCCGCTTCGCCCCCCCGCCCCGGCTAGAAACTCTCAGCTCGCCCCGTCATGCCGCTGCCCAGCGGCCCCGGGAAGCGGCGGCGGCGGCGGGGAGCCGGGCATTGCTCGGCGGGCTCGGCGGTGACTCACTCCCAGAGTCTCTCTGAGACCGTCTGCGCCTCATCCCGGCTCCGAGCGGGGCCGGGCCGCCAGTTCCCCCCCGCTCCATCATTGGCCGACAGCGGCACACAGAGTCCCGTCCAATAACTGCACAGAGCGCAGGGCGCCGGAGCCCCGCCGCCGCCGAGCCCCGCCGGAGGGAGTGCGGCGACCTCGGCCCGAGGACAGAGGGGCTCGAGCGGGCAGAACCTGAAGGGAGAGCACAGCCCTGCGAGAAACCCCACTATAAAAACAGCCGGGCAGGGAGAGCACTGGCAGAGGCAGGGTAGATCGGGCACGGTGACTGCGTGCGCGGGCAGAAAGGTGTAAAAGTTGATAGAGATAGCGACGCCAGAAAGGGCGATACGGAGACGTAGGGTGTTTAGGGGATGTGTCCCAGGAACCCCTCGGTGGAATGAGGCAGCGGGAGTAAGAAAGGGAGGTGGAACGGGCGGGAGGACGAGTGGGGAGGGTTGTTTAGGGTAAGAAGGAGAGCCGAGGAAAGCCAGCACAGACACGACGCGCCAGCCCCCAGCGTCTCTCAGGACCTTCAGGATGCCTGTCCTCCCACCCAAATGCTCGGCCAGCCCCTTCCTGGGGGGAAACCCTTTTCAAGGCGTCGCGACGTCGCCGCTCAGTGTGCCACCAAAGTAGCGTCGGCGGCAAAGAGACACTGATTTAGTGCTGCCAAATTATGAGCAGCTCCTCCGGCCGCAGCACAGAGTCTCGCCACAGGGCGGCTCCCGACGCAGGATTTCCAGGAGCATCGCCCCTCTTGCGGGATCCCCACTGCCACCACTATCCCAGAAGGCATCTTCCCCGACAAACCGCAGAAATCTCGGTTTAATACGCCCTCCTACTCTCGCCATCTCCAACCTTGCTTCCCGGTACTTTTTTCCACCAGCCAGAGGCAGGGGAATCACACTCTGCAGCGTGCAGGCTCACCGGGGTGGGATCAGATCCCCCTCCCGCACAGCAACAGCCGGGCAGGTCAGGGCAGCGGCAGTGCCTGGTCCAAAACCAGACGTTTCCTGCCTTCAGGGTTTTTGCTGTCATCAACAACAACCTGTGTTATGTCGGGTTTTCCGGCTTCTCACGCACCCATAGGGATAAAATGACCGAAATCCCGGCGTTCGTCGTCTGTCACCCTCAGAACTGCTCGGCTGTCACGGGGTAACGGAAAGTGGACGAGGAAGGTTGATAAGGGAGTGCCAGGAACCCTGTGAAAACCCAGCTGTGACACAGAGTCCAGGTGTCATTCCACAGCCGAGACTGATAAAGAAGGGATGGCGATGTCCGGGAAAAATCAAAATCAGCGCCCACGCATTCATTCATTTATGGAGGCTCTCAAAGCCTTGAAGAACTGGCACGGAAACTTGCGGCGGGTTATTTGTTACCCCTCTACTTGTGGTGGCCGAGCTCATTGAGCAGGATCTGCAAACCACCCGCATCAGCGCTGGACAACGACTTTCTCCAGAGCGAGAGGAATCTCGACTCTGTCTGCGCGTCCTCGCCCTGCTCAGTCCTAAAAGCTGCCGTGAGCACATGGGATCCACCCAGAGACGCAGTACTTCTGCATTTACATGATGAGTCGGCAATATCAAACGAGTCGGCGCAGTCTGTCCTATCTACATGCTCAGATATTTCCTTCTCTCCTGATTAATCAAAGATTAATCTCCTGATTAATCGTTGCCAAAAGATAAGCTTTATCAGTGCTATTTATCATACTTATAACCAGTCCAAATAATGTGATGGAAGTATAGGGTTCACACTGCTAAAATCCAGTGTTAGTCATCTAACGTTCCCAAAACACCTCTTTTCTCATAGAAAACCAAATCACAACTTTAGTTCTTTCTTTCTTACATGTAATCTAAAACCAATAAAATCCATAGCTCTCTTCGACACAAATCTTGAAGTAGTCCTCAGCAACTTATTTTCTCTGAAATAAATTTTTTTTCCAACCACTGTAAGCTCTGAATCCTTTTTTCAACCACTGCCCATTTCGTGGTTTTCCTCAATGTGGTTTACCAAATAATTCCTCGAACGTGGGGACCGCAGTTCTCAAGTCATTTCCCTTCCTATGAGTGCACACACCACCCGTACCAGAGTACCTCGTCCGTTTAATCCCAGCAGTAGTGGGATGGCCAAGCGGCGGAGAGATGAGTAGAGAAGAGATCTCAGGAAAGCCATGGAAGACAGAACAGTTCCATCTACCATATTTCGATTAATCTGGAGACATTACGTCTCCTCCACACCTTTATGGGAAACATGAATATTGCAGAGGACGCTTCAGAGCGCCTGAAAGCGCCGTTGGGAGGGAGAAGAGTGGAAACGTACGACAGCTAAGGGGGAAGACGCCCTCCTCTGCACCAGGAAATAATTCGGGAACGGATTCAAGCCAAATCCCAGCTTGAGCCGCTCACCTCGGCGTTTTTCCCTACTCCGCTTGGGCTCCAGAGAAGCCAGTGGCAGCAGGGAACACAAAAGCTTCTCCTGCTAGATTCCAGGCTTAGAGCTCCACTGGAGCACAAGCTCCAGCTTTACAGACGGAGGGGAAAAGATAAGTTACGGGTGTACACACCTTCAGTTTAAGAGGTTCAGAGTACTCAAGAATCGAGCTTGCCACAAAGGGGAGAGAACTACTCGGTTGCTGCCCCTGCTGAGTAAACACGCCGGGATAGATCACACATGAAAAGCGCTCAGGCGTGGCAGTGACAATTAGGGGTCATTAGACCAAGGTAAAAGGGTTGGTTTAGTTCAGATTCCACGACACTTTTTTCCCGCTCCACCTCGAGTCCATCCCATCACTCCGGGTCGGTGAAATTCGCACCTGTCTGTCTTTCTCCAGGACAGACTGAAGTACTGACAACTTTGAGTAGCTCCTCGGGGAAAATCGGCAATTCGCCGATAAGAGTGGCCAGGACAAAAGGATGAGTCAAGCTCTCACACACCCACCCACACCTCCATGCCCCTGAGCTATTGAACAGTATGTCGGGACTTTCAGCACTGCCGGTTGATTACTGATCACCGACAGCAGAAGAGAGTCAAAAACATTCACACAAACCCACAGAGAGGGACCGCAGGACAGAAGCTCACCTGTGCCGAGCTCCCGGGGCTAGGAGGGTCCTTCCGGGAAAGAGTGCCTGAACCAGGATCACCGGACAGGAGACGGGCAGGCAAGGCTGCCGTCCCTGGTCTCAGGAACGTAAAGTCTTTCTGCCCCGACTCGGAGGCTAAACACACTTCGTAGGAATAGGGCAAGGGGAGAGTGCTGCTACAGTAGTTGTACGGTGCTTTAGAACCCAGGGTGGAATACAGTTCCTTATCAGAAGTTATAAAAATGGGAGGGCTCCTCGACCGTCGCCATTTAAAGAAAAAAACAAAAATGACCGTGGAAACGAATAACAAGGACACGAGGGAGAGCGACACAACAAGAATGAGGTTCACATCAGACGACAGCTCGGACACAGTGTCTCTGTCACTCAGCTCCGGCAGCACCTCCTGCAAGCTCTCGGCCAGCACCACGTGCAGCGTGGCCGTGGCCGACAGCGCCGGCTGCCCGTGGTCCTTCACCACGGCCACCACGCGCTGCTTGGCCGCGTCCCTCTCGGACACGGCGCGCGCCGTGCGCACCTCGCCGCTGTGCAGCCCCACGCGGAACAGCGCCGGCTCCGACGCCTGCACCAGCTCGTACGACAGCCACGCGTTGCGCCCCGCGTCCGCGTCCACCGCCACCACCTTCGCCACCAGGTACCCGGCCTCGGCTGAACGCGGAACCACTTCCAAAGGCGTCGGGGCCGCTCCCGGAGCCTCTCCGGGGCCCGGCGCCGCCGGCCAGAGCACCCGCGGCGCGTTGTCGTTGCGGTCGAGCACGAAGACGCGCACCGTGGCCGTGGAGCTGCGCGCCGGCGCGCCGCCGTCCTGCGCCCGCACGGCCACCGAGAACTCGCGGCACTGCTCGTAGTCGAACGAGCGCTGCGCGTACAGCGCGCCGCTCCGCGCCTCCACCGACACGAGCGGCGCCGCGCCCGCCGCGCCCGCGCTGCCGCCCGCCAGCCAGTAGCTCACGCGCCCGTTGGCGCCCGCGTCCGCGTCCCGCGCCTGCACGCGCAGCACCAGCGCGCCCGCCGCGTTGTTCTCCCACACGTAGGCGCTGTACGCCTCCTCCTCGAACACCGGCGCGTTGTCGTTCACGTCCGACACCTCCAGCACCAGCTCCGTGCGGCTCGACAGCGCCGGCCTGCCCCGGTCCCGCGCCACCACCGTCACGCGGTGCTCGGACGCCTGCTCGCGGTCCAGCGCGCTCGCCGTCACCACCTTGTACGAGCCGCCCGACGACGCCACGATCGACAGCGGCGCCTCTCCCGACAGCTCGCACGACACCTGACCGTTCTCGCCGGAGTCTCTGTCCCGCACGTTCAGCAGCGCCACCACGGTTCCGACCGGCGAGTCCTCGGGCACCGGGCTCGAGAGGGACAGAATCGTGATCTCGGGTGCGTTGTCGTTAACGTCCATCACCTCCACCTCCACCTTGCAGTGTGATACTAAACCCCCGCCGTCCCTCGCCTCCACAAGCAGTGTATAGCCTCGCATGTCCTCGAAGTCCAGTGCCTCCTTCAATGAGATTGTTCCGCTTTCTGCATCCACCACGAACTTCTGAAGCACCTTGGTAGGCATTTTTCCGAAGCCGTAGGTGATGCGGGCGTTGTTGCCGGCGTCAGCATCGGAGGCAGAAACGTTTAGAACAATCAATCCCGGCGGCGCGTCCTCGCGCAGGCTGACGCGGTACCGCTCCTGCGCGAACACGGGTGGGTTGTCGTTGGCGTCGGTGACGTTGATCCAGAGCTGGGCGGTGCCACTCCGGGGCGGGTCACCGCCATCTAGCGCAGTCAGCGTCAGATGCAGGCTCTGCTCGCTTTCTCGGTCCAGCGCGCGGCGCAGAACCAGCTCTGCAAACTTGCTGCCGTCCTGGCTCTCTTTCACCTCCACAGCGAAGTAGCCGTTGGCCTCCAGCTCATAGCCTTGCAGCGAGTTGCTGCCCACGTCCGCGTCCTCAGCAACACCCACGGGAAATCGGGCACCAGGAGCTGTAGACTCGATGATTTCAAAATGGATGTTATCCTTAAGAAAGCGCGGCGCATTGTCATTCACGTCCTCGATGGACACCTCGACGTGGAAAACGTTCAGCGGGTTGTGCACCAGCGCCTCGAAACTGACAGAACAGGACGCTGTCTGGCCACACATCTCCTCCCGGTCCAGCCTCTCATTCACGTACAGGTTCCCGTTTTCCTCATTCACCGTGAAGTATTTCAGCTGCTTCTTGCCGGCAGACGCCACCCGCAGCTTGCGCGCCGGCAGCTCGTCGGCGCTGAGCCCCAGGTCCCGCGCCAGCGGCCCCACGAGCGAGCCTCTGCCCAGCTCCTCGGCGATGGAGTAGCGGACCCGCTCCGCCGCCGCCCCGCAGCACACGCACAGCAGCACCGCGCACAGCAGCGCTCGCCCGCCGCCCGGCCCGCGCCTCTGCCGCCGCCTCACCGCCATTCTCTTTGCGCAGCGCTCGCCAAGCTCCTGCCTCCTGCCGCTGCCCTGTCTCCCTTCCAGCCGCTCTCGCCAGACAGCGCGGGGGCAGTTAAAAGGCAGAGAGGTCGGCTTCGCCTCTCGCCACTGCTGCTGCTGCTGCTGTCGGTGCCGCTGCCGCTGTGGCCGGCGCCGGGCGAGCGAGCAGCCTGCGGGGGCAGGACGCGGCTGCGGCGGCTTTGGGCGGCGGCGGCTCCAGCGCCGCTCGGCGGCGGCCAACAGCGGCACCCGGAGGCGCTGAGACGCCACTGCAGCCGCCTGAAGACGGCGCTCAAGGGGGTCTCGCTCCGGGTCGCACCGTGGGCAGCTCCCGGGAATTGTCGCCACCGGCTACAGAAAAGAGCGAGTCAGTGTTCAGTGTGGCGAATTTTCTCATTCCCGCGGAAAGGGGAATCGAGTAGCTCTGATCAGAAGTGAAAATGCAGAGTCTGGCTGGGGAACGTGTAGTGGAGTAGAGGAGGATCACGCAGACTTGGTACGAGGGAGCACAGGTGAGTACAGGTAAGTACAAGCAGGTACATTGTGCAGCAAATTCCTTGCAGATTCAAATCCTTTCTGTTGTTGCTATGGACTCTCTTTACGCAGCTCTTTTATTTCATTTCTACCATCTCTGTGAAGCAACGTCTACAAATACTTGGGAAGAGAAGCCTTTGAAGAAGAGAAGCACCAGAAGCACCATTTGCTTTCCGGAGATTCTTGTTTACATTCCTTTTATTTTATATCCCTCTCAGACTGACTGAGACGGGGGGAAAACGGCAAATCTTATTCTCTAGAGCAGCATTATCCGTACATGATCCGGATTTTACAAATAAAGGAGATTACCACAACTTCTTGCCCTGGAACTGGGAAGAATAAAGCATTTCTTCAAAAAGCTTTTTCAGTGAACGGTGTAAATAAGTAGATCTAAGAACGTGGACGGAAGAAAAAAAAAGGTATCCATGCTCCCAGGATACTTCAGTTACCAGTGTGCTACTCCGAGAATTGTAATAAAAGAGGGTTACTACTCCTATGTGGTGATGCCCGAGGCATACGTGACATTTCAACTACCTTTCCCAGGACAAAGCCTTCGTTAAAAAAAGACGACAGAAAAGTCACAAAAAGAAATTTCAGAAAGGCAAAACTAGAAAAGGAGGTTTACCCACGACACGAACACACTGACGAGTACTTTGCCTCAATAAAACAACAAACGCTCCCGGCGTGGGACAGTCTGAAAACGGAAACGATAAAACGCTCTTGAGAGCAGTGGCTATGGAAAAGCACTTGAATCACCTCGGTGCCTGTTTGTACTGACGCGACCTCTCAGCAACCATCAAATGAGAAATCACGGGATGCAAGACTCTCCACAAACCAACAACTCGTGTTTCATGACCATGTAGAAAGCACGGAATGTTTTGACCAGCTGAATCATTTCAAGCCCTTCACGAAACAGGATTTGGGGAGCTGTTGGTACATCAGGTTTTCCTAACACTCCTATTGCTCAAGAAATATCTCCATGGATTATTACTACGCTCATTCACAGGGTCCTGGGGATAACTCAGTTCCCGATTATGCCACTCTTTCCACTGCCTCGAAAGAAACAAAGATGTAATCTACAAGACTCAGTTTCTCTTTCACAAGCTGCTTCTGCTGTAGCAGTTAGCAGGAAACGATGGCTCGGCAACAACATTGCTCTGAAAACACGCTCTTCCTCCGCAACAAGAAGCAGCCACAATCTGCTTCAGCTGGGGGAAGGACAGGGAAGAACACCAGCCCATATGGAGAAAGTATTTAAGCAGAATCTCGCCCTTCCTCACTGTTTGTTGCGTCGCATTGCATTAATTAGACACCGCTTTCAAACAATTCACGTTAATTGAGAACTCTGTGTTGTAAGACAACTGTGATAAATACAAAAACAGACGACTGACTTTTGGAAAAATCTTCAAGCAATAAACAGTTCAAGATGAAAATACCTGTGTATGTATAATAGTCCAAACCTGTGAGCAAGAAATGAACACTGGCTTCAGGCACATTAGGATCTACTGTCACTAGACCATCGGCTACAGCACCACCTGTACATCTCTGAAAAAGGCACAATGACCAAGAGTAAACTAGGTGAAAATTGCCCATAAGACAGTAACAATCCCTCGAAAATCAACCTTCGTTTGGCAGAAGAGGCTTCTCGTGGACAACAAGGTCATTCTCACAAAATCATCCCAGGTGCAGTAAGACTGGATTGTGCTCACAGGTTGATAAGGAGCACAGAAGGAAAAAACAACTTTTCTAATCAGTAACGCAGTAAGAACGTACGCTACTCTCTTCCTCATACATTGTATCGATATTAAACACTTGGCATCGAAAGATCGAGCGCTGCTACAAGAGAGAGAATGATACAAAACAAGACTGAAGGCGACATAAAAAGCAAAAATGCACAATTCCACACAACAAGTGTGTATCCACATTTCCTGCAGGGCCGTGCCGTCTGTAATTCTACCCAGCAGAAACATCGACAACAAGCTCTAATTTCTAGATATTCACCCACACTTTGAAGGCATAAAAAGAGGTATATCGTCTCTAAGCACGACATTCAGTCAGCGAACATGCAGTTCTTCGACTCCATCGTTGCAGGAGCACAGCGATGACACACCAACAAGGTGACAAGCCAGTGATCACGCATCTATTTTAGAATTAACAACATTAACAAAAAGCAATTGCCCTCCTCTTCCACTATCTCTACTCACTCCCCAGTGTGAAGCTCACTTGTGACTCAGCCAAAGAAAATCCCCCAAGAAAACTCGCAGAGTGCCTGGGCATGGTCTCTCGAAAAACACACAGTGCATTCTGCTACACAAAGTTGGCACTGCTGTCACTACTGGTTGAGGAACATAACGCGTGAGGCACTTCAAAACGCAAGTAATTTAACAGACCCAACACCAAGCAAGCAACCACGGATTCACGTTCAGTTTACAACAATAGCTTACATTTATCCTAAATACAATTAAAAGAAAAAGAGTACGGAGTGATATTTAAGTATACCAAAGACAGACTTCAGAAAAGTGCCGCTGTGAAAAATCCATACTACAGTGTAATTCATACTCTGCTATAAACGATAAACAATAATAAAAAATATATAAGATCAAGTTGTACTATACAGGCGAGCAAATAATGAAGCAGGGGAAAAAAAAGAAAAAACCAACCAAACAAAAAGCTGCACGATTGAGTAAAAATGTGAAAATATCACAAGAGAGAAATTTCTGCAAGGGAACACAAATGTTCTGTTTGTCACCCTACTCCAGCATATGTGCTGTCGAGAACACAGCTGAAACTGCTCACAACGGAAACTTCCACCTCTATACAATGCAATACAGCAGGTGAACAGACCTAATACTGACAAGAAAACGAAAAGTAAAGGACCTAGAAAACTGATAAAAACAAAAGGTCCCAAATCAAAAATCTCCATCCAAGAAGAGCCTGAATTCTGCAATGCCTACCAACCAAAAGACGACGATCCGACACCAACGTCCACATCCCAGCAGCAAGAATCACCAGCGCATTACTAAATGAAGCTTTACCTTTCATGACACAATATTTCCTTACACACGCCAGGAACCACAGGGGAAAAGGACAGAAAGTAGTAGGAATTAGCTGCAGTAGGAAGAGTCGCACACAGAATTTGGACCCAGAAACTCACCGAGGGAGGGGTGGGATCCGCGGGGAGGGCGCCAGCAGGATCCTCGTCCCCGAGCAGCGGCGCGGGCTCGTCGGGAGGCGGCCGGGCAGGGACCGGCAGGGTGTCGCAGCTGCTGGCGCCCGAGAAGCGCAGCTGGCTCTTGCGCGAGTCGGCCGTGAGCGACACCTCGTGCGAGTAGGACTGCAGGAAGGCGCGCACGCCGTCGATGCCCACGAAGTGCGAGACCGGCACGCCGCGCAAGGCGCCGCTGCTGGCAGCCAGCACCTGCTGGCGACGCCAACGGCGCAGGCGCAGCGCCAGCAGCAGCAGCAGGAAGGCCAGGAAGAGGCACGAGACGGCGGCCACGGCCAGCACGAGCCAGCGCGTCAGGCTGCCGGCCGGCTCGCCCGGCGCCGCCTCCTCGGCCGCGCTGCCCAGCTCGGCCAGCAGCTCGGCCACGCTCTCGGCCAGCACCACGGTGAGCGTGGCCGTGGCCGACAGCGCCGGCCGCCCGTGGTCCTTCACCACCACCACCAGGCTCTGGCGCGCCGCGTCGCGGGCCAGCGGGAAGCGCGCCGTGCGCACCTCGCCGCTGTGCAGCCCCACGCGGAACAGCCCCGGCTCCGTCGCCTTGGCCAGCTCGTACGACAGCCACGCGTTCTGACCCGCGTCCGCGTCCACCGCCACCACCTTGGCCACCAGCGCGCCGGGCTCCGACGAGCGCGGCGCCAGCTCCACGCCCGACCACGCCGCGCCCGACACCGACCCCGCCCGCGCCGGCGGAGGCGGCGGCGGGTACAGCACCTGCGGCGCGTTGTCGTTCTCGTCCACGATCAGCAGCCGCACCGACACGTTGCTGCTCAGCGCCGGCGCGCCGCCGTCCTCCGCACGCACCCACAGCTCCAGCTCGCGCACCTCCTCGTAGTCGAACGAGCGCAGCGCGTACAGCGCGCCCGTCTCCGCCTGCACCGACACGTACGACGACAGCGGCGCGCCCCGCACCCGCCCCTCCCACAGCCGGTAGCGCACGCGCGCGTTCTGCCCCCAGTCCGCGTCCGTCGCCAGCACCGTCAGCACCAGCGCGCCCGCCGCGTTGTTCTCCGCCACACGCGCGCTGTAGCTCTCCTGCGCGAACACCGGCGCGTTGTCGTTCACGTCCAGCACCCGCAGCGACAGCACGGCGCTGCTCTGCAGCGGCGGCGACCCGCCGTCGGCCGCCCGCACCGTCACGTTGTACTCCGACACCTGCTCACGGTCCAGCTCTCTCGCTGTTAGCACCCGGTAGTAATCTTCAAAGGATTTCTCCAGCCGGAACGGGACGCCTCCGTCGAGCGTACAGCGCACGTCGCCGTTCGCACCCGAATCGCGGTCCTGCACATGCAGCAGGGCTACAACCGTCCCAGACGGTGCATCCTCAGTAATCTCATTTAGCGCCGACCGCACCGAAATCTCGGGTGCATTGTCGTTTATGTCTGTGACGGTGATCACGACTTTGGCACTGTCGAAACGGCCACCACCATCCCGTGCCTGTACCTCCAGTTCGTAATAATCCCCTTCCTCGAAGTCCAGGCTTCGCAACAGAGTGATCGCTCCATTCTCAGAGTCTAGATGGAAAATAGCCGTGTCTGCCTCTTTCTTAAAAGAGTATTTCACATGCCCGTACAGCCCCTCGTCGGCGTCCGTGGCCGTGACGGTGACGAGGGTTGAGCCCACGGGCACGTCCTCGGGCACACGCACAGTGTACTCGGACTGGCTGAACACGGGCGCGTTGTCGTTCGCGTCCAGCACCGTCACTCGAATCCGAGCCGTGCCCGTCAGCGCCGGATCGCCGCCGTCACTCACCCTCAGCACCAGCTCGTGAAACGCCGCCTCCTCCCGGTCCAGCGCCTTGGCCAGCACCAGCTCGGGACGCTGATCGCCTCCGGGGCCTGACTGCACGGCCAGCGAGAAGTGCTCGTCGCCGCTCAGCTCGTAGCTCTGCAGGGAATTCCGTCCCGAGTCCGGGTCATGAGCCCTGGCCAAGGGAAACCGTGATCCTGGAGCTGTCGTCTCGCTAATCCTCTCCTCCACCTCACTTTCCTTGAAGCTGGGGGCGTGGTCGTTAATGTCCGTGATTTCCACTTCGATTCGGTAAATCCGCATTTCCCCTTCCACTATCAACTCACAGCGAAGAATGCATTTCTCCACCAGCCGGCACAGCTGCTCTCTGTCGATCCTCTCCGCCGTCACTAAATGTCCCGTCTTCCCGTGCAGAGCAAAAAACTGCGTCCTGCCTTCGGAGACAACGCGGACACCGCGACCGCTGAGCTCCGGCAGCTGCAGCCCCAGGTCCTTGGCCACGTCACCCACGAACGAGCCCTTGGGCATCTCCTCGGGCACCGAGTAGCGCAGCTGCCCCCACACCGCCTCCCACGCCGCCAACAGGACGGCCCAGAGCAGAGCTCGCTGCCGCCGGCCCCAGCACCTCCCCGCCGCGTTCATCTCCGCTGCAGCACCGCTCCGCCGCCTGCAGCTCCTCGCCGCCAACCCAGACAGCTCCCGCTCCGACTCTGCTCCCAGATTCTGAATAGAGTCTCAGCTGCCGGCCCCTCTGTCTTGCTACAGAATGGTTCCGCAGCGGGCGGACACGCTCGCAGAGCGCCCGGCCTCCGACCCATACACCGAGGGAGCGAGTGAGTGAGCCGGTCCGCAGCGGGCGGGGCTGACTGCAGAGCTCCGATCTTCCTCTCGCTCCTCTCGGTCAACAGCGGCGCCCGCAGCCTCCTCCCGGCACTGCAGGCACCGAGCGCTGCCGAGCGCTGCCCGCCCTGCCTTTGCACACGGGCAGCTCGAGAGGACGGGACGTATAGACTAGGAAGACGTGGCATTTCATCCAGCGCGGACCTTCTGCCTAGGCTGTTGTCCAGCTGATCTCCGGTTTCATCCTCCAGCTGATGACGATCGGGCAGAACTAGCACGCTTGCTGTGATTATGTTTTTTTCTACCGCACAGGAAAATGTTTTTATCATTATCATCTAACATGGATCTAACCCTCTCATAATATAATATCCGGAGTATCACGAGTTTTACTGCATACGTCCGAAAGCATAAGCGCAGGTTTCTTACGATTCGTGCTTGATGAAAAGCCTTTCAGCAGAACAAATTTTGTTATGGAACAGGGAACTACTCATAAACAGTCACAGTGGTAACCGAATCCAGCACTAAAGGGACGGTCCTTGTTATTGTGCACCTGCACATCGGAAATTGCTCTGAATAAGCCTGCATTAATCCCCGTTTTCTAACCACCACTTCGGAATTTTTCATCACAGGCTTACTTGATATAGGCATGACATAGTGCTTACTCTGATGACTTAAAAATCCCACACAGATCTTTTTTAAAATCCTAAATTAAACCGTAGCAGTAGTATAAGCATTTCTGCAGAAGCCATCACTGTTTTTTTCCGCCTATCACAAAGCTCCAAATACATAGCTTCAATAAAAAACTATCTCCACACCAAACCCCACAACGTGCATCTCAGTCTACACAATAAAGATCCGCCTTCTTCGTTAATAACACATAACAATACCGAAAACATTATTTTCCTAGAGAAAATCTTTAAGATGAAGTAGAATGTGGGATGGATCTAATGTACTACAAAACTCCTGAATGGCAAGAACCTCCCTCGGAGCCTACAAGAGCTACAGCGGATGAGGCAGTAATTGCCTGATATCAAGGCTTGATGCAAAAAGAGACACGAGAAGTGATTATTTCGTGCCATCACAGAAAACACTAACAGACTCCGGGAAGGAAAAAACCCAAGACCTCGCTGCCACCACCACAGCGCTACTAAAAGACGCAGAAGGAACGAATTTGCTTTACAGACCTGCGGTGCGTCCGGGTCGGCGGGCGGTTCTGCCACAACGGCGGTACTACTCGGGCTGGGCTTCTCACAGCAATCCCCGCCCAGAAGCTCCTCCGCCGACAGGATGGGCACCGGCGGCGGCGGCGGCCAAGCGGCCTCGGGCACGGCGCGCGCCGGCGCCGCCACGCACAGGTTGTAGGAGTAGGGCAAGGTGCCCTCGCAGAAGTCGGCCGGGAAGGCGGCGCCGGCCACCGAGAAGCGCTGCGCGCCCAGGCAGCGCAGCACGGCGGGCGGCCCGGCCCGGCGCAGCCGCGCCAGCACGGCCAGCGCCACGCTGAGCAGGAAGAGCGCCGAGAGCAGCGCCAGAGCCAGCACCAGGTAGAACTGCAGCTCGGCCGCCGGCGCCTCGGCGCCCGCCGCCCGCTCGCTCAGCTCCGGCAGCGCCTCCTGCAAGCTCTCGGCCAGCACCACGTGCAGCGTGGCCGTGGCCGACAGCGCCGGCTGCCCGTGGTCCTTCACCACGGCCACCACGCGCTGCTTGGCCGCGTCCCTCTCGGACACGGCGCGCGCCGTGCGCACCTCGCCGCTGTGCAGCCCCACGCGGAACAGCGCCGGCTCCGACGCCTGCACCAGCTCGTACGACAGCCACGCGTTGCGCCCCGCGTCCGCGTCCACCGCCACCACCTTGGCCACCAGGTACCCGGCCTCGGCTGAACGCGGGACCACCTCGAAAGGCGTCGGGGCCGCTCCCGGGGCCTCTCCCGGGCCCGGCGCCGCCGGCCAGAGCACCCGCGGCGCGTTGTCGTTGCGGTCGAGCACGAAGACGCGCACCGTGGCCGTGGAGCTGCGCGCCGGCGCGCCGCCGTCCTGCGCCCGCACGGCCACCAAGAACTCGCGGCACTGCTCGTAGTCGAACGAGCGCTGCGCGTACAGCGCGCCGCTCCGCGCCTCCACCGACACGAGCGGCGCCGCGCCCGCCGCGCCCGCGCTGCCGCCCGCCAGCCAGTAGCTCACGCGCCCGTTGGCGCCCGCGTCCGCGTCCCGCGCCTGCACGCGCAGCACCAGCGCGCCCGCCGCGTTGTTCTCCCACACGTAGGCGCTGTACGCCTCCTCCTCGAACACCGGCGCGTTGTCGTTCACGTCCGACACCTCCAGCACCAGCTCCGTGCGGCTCGACAGCGCCGGCCTGCCCCGGTCCCGCGCCACCACCGTCACGCGCTGCTCGGACGCCTGCTCGCGGTCCAGCGCGCTCGCCGTCACCACCTTGTACGAGCCGCCCGACGACGCCACGATCGACAGCGGCGCCTCTCCCGACAGCTCGCACGACACCTGACCGTTCTCGCCGGAGTCCGGGTCATTCACGTTCAGCAGGGCCACCACGGTGCCGACCGGCGAGTCCTCGGGCACTGGGCTCGAGAGGGACAGAATCGTGATCTCGGGTGCGTTGTCGTTTTCGTCCGTGACGTCTATTTGCACCTTGCAGTGCGACACTAAACCCCCGCCGTCTCTCGCCTCCAGGCCGAAGATATATTTACTCTTCTCCTCGAAGTCGAGGGGATCCAGAGTCCTGATCTCGCCATTCTCGCTGTCAACAGCGAACAACGTGCTGATGACGCCGGGGACGTTGCTAAAGGAGTAGGAGACTCGCCCGTTGGAACCTGTGTCCGCATCCGTGGCCCGCACCCGCAGCACCATCGACCCCGCCGGCAGGTTCTCTGCCACTCGTGCCTCGTAGACGCTTTTGCTGAACACGGGCGGGTTGTCATTTAAGTCCGTCACATTGACGCGAATTTGAACAGTCCCAGACATGGCCGGGTCTCCGCCATCCACTGCCGTCAGCACCAGATCAAAGAAGCTCTGCTTCTCTCGGTCCAACGCTCTCTCCAGCACTAATTCCGGCTGACTGCCTCCGTCAGGGCTCTCCTTCAGGGCCAGAGAGAAGGACGGGTTGCTGGTGAGCTGGTAAGTCAGCAGAGAGTTGCTGCCCACGTCTGCGTCTCGAGCCATCTCCAGTGGAAAGCGAGCACCCGGAAGCGTCCATTCACCGATCTCGAGGTCCAGAGAATCTTTGCTGAAGGCCGGGGAGTTGTCATTCACGTCCTCGATGGACACCTCGACGCGGAAAATGTTCAGCGGGTTGTGCACCAGCGCCTCGAAGCTGACGGAGCAGGACGCCGACTCGCCGCACATCTCCTCTCGGTCCAGCCTCTCATTCACGTACAAGTTCCCGTTTTCCTCATTCACTGTGAAGTATTTCAGCTGCTTCTTGCCGGCAGACGCCACCCGCAGCTTGCGCGCCGGCAGCTCGTCGGCGCTGAGCCCCAGGTCCCGCGCCAGCGGCCCCACGAGCGAGCCTCTGCCCAGCTCCTCGGCGATGGAGTAGCGGACCCGCTCCGCCGCCGCCCCGCAGCACACGCACAGCAGCACCGCGCACAGCAGCTCTCGCCCGCCGCCCGGTCCGCGCCTCTGCCGCCGCCTCACCGCCATTCTCTTGGCGCAGCGCTCGACGAGCTCCTGCCTCCTGCCGCTGCCCTGCCTCCCTTCCAGCCGCTCTCGCCAGACAGCGCAGGGGCCGCCGCGGCACAGCCACGCCGCTCTGGCCGCCTCTCGCCGCTGCTGCTGCTGCTGCTGCTGTCGGTGCCGCTGCCGCTGTGGCCGGCGCCGGGCGAGCGAGCAGCCTGCGGGGGCAGGACGCGGCTGCGGCGGCTTTGGGCGGCGGCGGCTCCAGCGCCGCTCGGCGGCGGCCAACAGCGGCACCCGGAGGCGCCGCGACGCCACTGCAGCCGCCGGATGGCCGCGCTCAAGGGGGCTCGGCTTTGGGATCTGTCCTCCTAGCAAGCAGCGAGCGCAGAAGAACAGGCTCGGTGTGAAACAAGAGGCGTTATTAGGTGAGATGGGATGCTGGTTGTTTTTAGGTCGTCTCCTTGAGTCCCATTGAATAGTCAGACGTAGGGATTCGTGGCAGAGCAACAAGGAAAGGAACTCAGCTGCTCTTAATAAAATTATAGTACAACTATAAAAACAAGAAACGATGTTATACAAATGAATGACTTCGGGAGCATTCATACTGCATCAGGTTTCTTGAATTCTGCTTTCCTTACACGGGACCAATTAACATACGGAAGAGATTAGCCTAAAACAATGTTTAGAGCAATATGTTAAGATAAAACACACTTAGTATTTTTTCTGTTTCATAAAAGTTCCTTCTTTTGCATCTCCATGCTTGAGAAGGTGACAATGGGAAAATTCAAGGCCATTTTTCAGTCTTTCATAGAACGAAATAAAGGATGTTTTGGACTGGAATTATAAACCGTTCTATCCGAGAAGTATGGCTCATTATTGCTGGATAACTGTCAGTGACTTTCGCAAAATGGAAAGCAGGATCACAGGGAAAAAACAGCACAGGCCTTCACACCATACATGAAATCTAAACACTGCCCAAAAATGAAAATAATTTTCACACCTATTTCTCTGGTTCAAAGCCAGTCTCTCAGCCTACTCTAAATGCATTCTAAGTCGTTGGACACACCCAGCTTGGGCTGGACATTTAGATAACACTCCTGAAACCACCAGAATGTATAAATTCATGTTTCCAGCTCTGTCAGATATAGTAGGCACACAGCAAATGAAAGCGTATTGAAGCAAGTATACGGGGATCACAGAGGACCTCGAACCACACACCCCTGCCACAGCCAGTTTTTTGGAAAATGGAAAAAGGAAAAACTTTGGAACCACAGGTAAGGGCCTCAACTAACTACTAGGAAAAAATGAAATTTATGGGGTTTTTTTATCCATTTCAAACCATACCACATCCCCTACCAGAGTAAACTCCTACTCTAGCCCTGTTTCTGGATAGACAAATTTCTCTCTGTCATCACAAAACAAAAAAAGCAATTTTTGAGAAAAGACGCTGTTAAGAGTTGCTCTCACAACTTCTCATATTCCAAGGATCACAAAACAAATGCATGCACAGCGGTTTTTCTGCTCATCGCAATAATTCCATCAATTGTGAAATGTGGTAAAGGCTATAAGACATCGCCAGCTCAACTCGTGATGCAGCCATCAAAATATCACTCAAAGGTATCAATCTTTGTCCAGCACATGGGTTCTTTGGAGGGTCTGTGACTCTCCTACTCTGAAAGCAAAGTTTCTATCTATGCCTAAGAATTACCATTCCCAGAAAGCATCATGAAAAAGAAAATATAACTGTTGAACACACCAGTCGAAAAAAGAAGACACGTTTAGAAAATTTTCAGAAGGCCATGAACAAACACATGAATCAACAAAACACATGCCTTGTCTCCAACATTAACTTCTCGCAAAAAAGTGTCTCCTCAGTCCCTTCACAGCTCACAGAATTATCATAGATATTCAACATTGCCAGAGAGACTCCACCAAACGAAAAGGTCCTCACACAGCTTCCCACTACAGTGGATAATGGCTGACCTCTCAACCTGTGTACCCGAAAAACATGAGAATTTCTTCCTGTAACAGTTTAAGAAAACATTTCTATTAAAACGAGCAAGATAAGAAGTTTACACCTGCACAAAGCAAAGAATCAAATAATACCCTCGAAGATGACGGCACTAAGTTAGGCACAGAGTTCAGGTACTAAGGAGGTGATGAATACAGAGTTGGCTCCACCCAAAATTCCCTGAATGGCACTTGCCAGAAGTACCTAATAAAACCATTCGTTAAAAAAATAAATTAAAAAAAAAACCAACCAACGAACCAACCAAAACATAAAAACATACAGGAGGAAGCTCCCAGGGCTCTCCACACAGCTGGAGTAAGATATCTTACGGCAAATATATCAGGGGAGAAGAAAATCACATTGCATAATACTGCATCTGGGCATTGAAGAGGGAAAAGAGCAAAAAACATTTCACGCATATTCCAACAGACCTCCGCTAACGACCCACAGGATCCTTGCTCCCGGACCTGCAGTGCACGGTGTCTTCTGACCCTTATAATTTGCAAGAACATGTAATAAAAATCCCAGTTGCCTTGCCAAAGTGTCTTTAATATCCACCACCATCAGGCCATGTACATTTGTCAGGAAGAGGAGTTGCGTTTCTCTCCAAGGTTCAATAGCCTGACATTTCAGATTATACCAACAGTAGTAGGTACACGAGAAGAGTCTCTAGGTGATAAAACAGCCACACAACACCCACACAGGAGCTCACATCAAAGCCCACTGCCACAGTTCCTAAGTGTATATCATTGTAGAGTAAAAACCAGAAAACACTGAGAACTACGACAGTGGGCTTCATATGACAACTAAGATAAACTGAATTTCTACACCGTAATTACATCTTCTGGACTTTTCACACAAAGCCACAGCAAACTTTTCATCTGCCCTGTCTCTGCACAATCATTGCACAACACTAAAGACACCTCTGCAGATGAAAACCAGCGGCACACACAATCTCTCCTTACCTTAGAGCGATCACAGAACTGATGCCTAAAATAAATGTGCACTACTAACAAAAATAAAGTATTCTCAAGTGCATAAGAGATATGCAGCAGTGGTTAAGGACCCAGTCAGCACAATAACTGTTCAGGGAATCCATCATTTTACTTCAGAACACGGTTATCTTGGAAGGTCATGATTCTCTAAATCTGAAGTTTAAAACGATGTTACACACAGGGCCACTAACTGCCGTTTCAAAACAACCTCAAACTCTTCATGCACATGTGCTAATGGGGAAAAACCTGACATTCCATAGAATGTTAATTCCACCAGCATTTAATGCAACATATCCACTGAGATTAAGTAAAGCTGAGAATTACACTTCTCAGAGCAAAAGAAACGAGAAACAAAATGAAGCTTATAAAAAACTCAAAGATCAAACCGTCAGACAAGACCAACTTCACTTCTGCCGAGCGCAACCTCAAGGCTGAGCCCCGACCCAACATCCATGTAACTGCAGCAAAACGCACAAGTTCAGTGCACAGCACGCTGATGTACGCGGCGATCCCTTCCTTCTCTGCGTTCTCCTTCTTCCTTACTCAAGACATAGAGCAGGGAAAGAAAGACCCGGGGGAACAGCAGAAAGAAGCGTCGCAGACAGAATTTGGACCCAGAAACTCACCGAGGGAAGGGCGGGATCTGCGGGGAGGGAGCTTAAAGGGTCCTCGTTCCCGAGCAGCGGCGCGGGCTCGTCGGGAGGCGGCCGGGCAGGGACCGGCAGGGTGTCGCAGCTGCTGGCGCCCGAGAAGCGCAGCTGGCTCTTGCGCGAGTCGGCCGTGAGCGACACCTCGTGCGAGTAGGACTGCAGGAAGGCGCGCACGCCGTCGATGCCCACGAAGTGCGAGACCGGCACGCCGCGCAAGGCGCCGCTGCTGGCCGCCAGCACCTGCTGGCGACGCCAACGGCGCAGGCGCAGCGCCAGCAGCAGCAGCAGGAAGGCCAGGAAGAGGCACGAGACGGCGGCCACGGCCAGCACGAGCCAGCGCGTCAGGCTGCCGGCCGGCTCGCCCGGCGCCGCCGCCTCGGCCGCGCTGCCCAGCTCGGCCAGCAGCTCGGCCACGCTCTCGGCCAGCACCACGGTGAGCGTGGCCGTGGCCGACAGCGCCGGCCGCCCGTGGTCCTTCACCACCACCACCAGGCTCTGGCGCGCCGCGTCGCGGGCCAGCGGGAAGCGCGCCGTGCGCACCTCGCCGCTGTGCAGCCCCACGCGGAACAGCCCCGGCTCCGTCGCCTTGGCCAGCTCGTACGACAGCCACGCGTTCTGACCCGCGTCCGCGTCCACCGCCACCACCTTGGCCACCAGCGCGCCGGGCTCCGACGAGCGCGGCGCCAGCTCCACGCCCGACCACGCCGCGCCCGACACCGACCCCGCCCGCGCCGGCGGAGGCGGCGGCGGGTACAGCACCTGCGGCGCGTTGTCGTTCTCGTCCACGATCAGCAGCCGCACCGACACGTTGCTGCTCAGCGCCGGCGCGCCGCCGTCCTCCGCACGCACCCACAGCTCCAGCTCGCGCACCTCCTCGTAGTCGAACGAGCGCAGCGCGTACAGCGCGCCCGTCTCCGCCTGCACCGACACGTACGACGACAGCGGCGCGCCCCGCACCCGCCCCTCCCACAGCCGGTAGCGCACGCGCGCGTTCTGCCCCCAGTCCGCGTCCGTCGCAAGCACCGTCAGCACCAGCGCGCCCGCCGCGTTGTTCTCCGCCACACGCGCGCTGTAGCTCTCCTGCGCGAACACCGGCGCGTTGTCGTTCACGTCCAGCACCCGCAGCGACAGCACGGCGCTGCTCTGCAGCGGCGGCGACCCGCCGTCGGCCGCCCGCACCGTCACGTTGTACTCCGACACCTGCTCTCGGTCCAGCTCTCTCGCTGTCACCACACTGTAGTAGCCGCTGTGTGAGCTCTGCAGCCGGAACGGGACGCCGCCGTCGAGCGAGCAGCGCACCTGGCCATTGGCCCCCGAGTCCCGATCATGGACGTGCAGCAGGGCCACTACCGTTCCGTACGGGGCGTCCTCAGAAATCTCACTGAGCGCTGACCGCACCGAAATCACGGGCGCGTTATCGTTTATGTCTATGGCTGTGATCGCGATTTTTGTCGTGTCGGAACGGCCTCCTCCATCCCGTGCTTGCACCTCCAGTTCATAGGAGTCGCCTTCCTCGAAGTCCAGATTTCGCAATAGCGTAATCTCTCCAGTCTCAGAGTCCAGATGGAAAATCTGCGAGGCTTTCTCTGTGACTTTCTTAAACGAGTACTTCACGTGCCCATTCTGCCCCTCGTCGGCGTCCGTGGCAGTGATAGTTACAAGGGTTGAACCCACGGGCACGTCCTCGGGCACACGCACTGTGTACTCCGACTGGCTGAACACGGGTGCGTTGTCGTTTGCGTCCAGCACCGTCACGCGAATCCGAGCCGTGCCCGTCAGCGCCGGATCGCCGCCGTCACTCGCCCTCAGCACCAGCTCGTGAAACGCCGCCTCCTCCCGGTCCAGCGCCTTGGCCAGCACCAGCTCGGGACGCTGATCGCCTCCGGGGCCTGACTGCACGGCCAGCGAGAAGTGCTCGTCGCCGCTCAGCTCGTAGCTCTGCAGGGAATTCCGTCCCGAATCCGGGTCATGAGCCTCGGCCAAGGGAAACCGAGACCCCGGGGCTGTTGCCTCGCTTATTCTCTCTTCCAACTCACTTTCCTTGAAGCTGGGCGTGTTGTCATTAATGTCCTTGATATCTACCTCGATTTCATAGAACTTCATTTCTCCCTCCACTATCAGCTCACAGCGCAGCACGCATTGCTGCACATTCTCGCACAGCTGTTCTCTGTCGATCCTCTCCGCCGTCACTAAATGTCCTGTCTTTTCGTGCAGAGCGAAATACTGAGTCCTGCCTTCGGAAACAACGCGGACGCCGCTGTCTCGGAGCTCCAGCAGCTGCAGCCCCAGGTCCTTGGCCACGTCGCCCACGAACGAGCCCTTGGGCATCTCCTCGGGCACAGAGTAGCGCAGCTGCCCCCACGCCGCCTCCCACGCAGCCAACAGGACGGCCCAGAGCAGAGCTCGCTTCCGCTGGCCCCAGCGCCTCCCCGCCGCACGCATCTCCGCAGCGGCACAGCTCCACTGCTGGGTCACTCAGGCTCCGACTCGCCACTCCCGGCTGCTGTCGCCGGCCCTTCCGTGTCGTTGCAGCACGGCTCCGCACCGCGGGGACACTCGCAGACCCCCCGCCGCCGAGTCGTGCAGGGAGCGAGCGAGTGGTCGAGCCTCTCCGCAGCGGGCGGGGCTGACTGCAGCGCTCCGATATTCTTCTCCCTCTTCTCGGTCAACAGCGGCGCCCGCAGCCTCCTCCCGGCACTGCAGGCACCGAGAGCCGCCGAGCGCTGCCCGCCCTGCCTTGCCCACGGGCATTTCGCGGGAAGGGCACTGTCGTCACTGAAACGTTGTGTCTAGTCCAGCTGGACTAAAGCTATCATTTCTGCAGCCGCCTCCCAGCTAAGCATGGGATCGAACACAGCTGAACTTCCATTAGAGAGATACACGTATGTTCGCTTGGGAGTACAGCAGAGAATACCCATTAACCAACGGGGTATGACTCAGCAGCCATCAAAGTCTCAGTATTTCGCCTCGGGAAATATAGATCAGGAAGGAGGAACCACCCACTCCGTTCTCCTTAGCCCATCATGTAAAATTAGCACATCTTATATACTTAATGGAGTAAGGATCCACCTGGATCTTTGGTAACTCCTAACATTTCAGACAACCCTAGCTTTGTAGACAAAACTTTCCAAGGAACCCGAACGTACAAAAAACCAAAATAAGAGCTACAGTAAACATTAAACATTTTAGAAAACACCGGTTGAACGGAAAAAACACTCCCCTACAAGTGTGACACCTGATAAGGCAGAAGGTGACAAAGACCATGCTTATTTCATTTGTTCAAGGAAAACAGGAATTTACACAGCTACATTCCCTGCCTTCCCAGCTACCTTCCCTGAGAGATGTAAGGGAACGCGGAAGAGGGGAAGACCGTTCATTATGAAGGAATGCAGTGGAAGGAACATTCAGTGATGCACATGCACGTTCCATTTAGAATGCAACATCAAAGGAGCAGCAAATAACGAGTTTTTTTACTCAGGACCAGATCAAGAAAGAGAGGTCAGAAAGTAAAAATCTGAAATATCGAGCGTCAGTAAACCTCGTTCTACACACTAATTTGCCTTCAACATTAGTTAATCTCAGAGATACAGACAAGTTTCGAAAATGGAACCTCATCATGTGATGATACAAAAGCTGCCATCTCTGACTGCCTACATGAAAAATTGAGGGGAAAAAAAACCCCATAAATCACCGAATAACCAATCCGGTATGATTTCAGTCAACACAAGAGGAAAGGTGAGAGCCAATTCACTGAGCCTTGTTTCATCATCAGCTCGTAAGACACACAATGCCCGTTCGAAAACTGGTCACTAAGAAACACGGGATCCGATGCTTACAAGGATTTTTAAACACAAAGCAGAACGAGCCGGACCAAAAGAGAAACGAAGACAAAGAACAGAATGGTGCAAGCTCCAAAGAAGGAACGGTTGGGAGAGAAAAAGTACGTGAGCTTACAGACCTCAGCTGCGTCCGATTCGGCGGAAGGCTCTCCCACAACGGCGGTACTACTCAGGCTCGGCTTGTCACAGCAATCCCCGCCCAGAAGCTCCTCCGCCGACAGGATGGGCACCGGCGGCGGCGGTGGCCAAGCGGCCTCGGGCACGGCGCGCGCCGGCGCCGCTACGCACAGGTTGTAGGAGTAGGGCAAGGTGCCCTCGCAGAAGTCGGCCGGGAAGGCGGCGCCGGCCACCGAGAAGCGCTGCGCGCCCAGGCAGCGCAGCACGGCGGGCGGCCCGGCCCGGCGCAGCCGCGCCAGCACGGCCAGCGCCACGCTGAGCAGGAAGAGCGCCGACAGCAGCGCCAGCGCCAGCACCAGGTAGAACTGCAGCTCGGCCGCCGGCGCCTCGGCGCCCGCCGCCCGCTCGCTCAGCTCCGGCAGCGCCTCCTGCAAGCTCTCGGCCAGCACCACGTGCAGCGTGGCCGTGGCCGACAGCGCCGGCTGCCCGTGGTCCTTCACCACGGCCACCACGCGCTGCTTGGCCGCGTCCCTCTCGGACACGGCGCGCGCCGTGCGCACCTCGCCGCTGTGCAGCCCCACGCGGAACAGCGCCGGCTCCGACGCCTGCACCAGCTCGTACGACAGCCACGCGTTGCGCCCCGCGTCCGCGTCCACCGCCACCACCTTCGCCACCAGGTACCCGGCCTCGGCTGAACGCGGAACCACCTCGAATGGCGTCGGGGCCGCTCCCGGGGCCTCTCCCGGGCCCGGCGCCGCCGGCCAGAGCACCCGCGGCGCGTTGTCGTTGCGGTCGAGCACGAAGACGCGCACCGTGGCCGTGGAGCTGCGCGCCGGCGCGCCGCCGTCCTGCGCCCGCACGGCCACCAAGAACTCGCGGCACTGCTCGTAGTCGAACGAGCGCTGCGCGTACAGCGCGCCGCTCCGCGCCTCCACCGACACGAGCGGCGCCGCGCCCGCCGCGCCCGCGCTGCCGCCCGCCAGCCAGTAGCTCACGCGCCCGTTGGCGCCCGCGTCCGCGTCCCGCGCCTGCACGCGCAGCACCAGCGCGCCCGCCGCGTTGTTCTCCCACACGTAGGCGCTGTACGCCTCCTCCTCGAACACCGGCGCGTTGTCGTTCACGTCCGACACCTCCAGCACCAGCTCCGTGCGGCTCGACAGCGCCGGCCTGCCCCGGTCCCGCGCCACCACCGTCACGCGCTGCTCGGACGCCTGCTCGCGGTCCAGCGCGCTCGCCGTCACCACCTTGTACGAGCCGCCCGACGACGCCACGATCGACAGCGGCGACTCGCCCAACAGCTCGCACGACACCTGACCGTTCTCGCCGGAGTCCGGGTCATTCACGTTCAGGAGAGCCACCACGGTGCCGACCGGCGAGTCCTCGGGCACGGGTCTCGAGAGGGACAGAATTGTGATCTCGGGTGCGTTGTCGTTAACGTCTGTGACGTCTATCTGCACCTTACAGTGTGATACCAAACCCCCACCGTCCCTCGCCTCCAGGCCGAAGATATATTTACGTTTCTCCTCAAAATCGAGGGCAGCTAGCGTCCTGACCTCCCCGCTCTCGCTGTCGACAGAAAATAACGCGCTGACTGCGTGTGGAGCGTTGCCGAATGAGTAGGTGACCTGTCCGTTGGTGCCTGCGTCCGCATCTGTCGCCCGCGCACGCAGCACAAGAGACCCCGCCGGCAGATTCTCCGCCACTCGCGCTTCGTAGACGCTTTTGCTGAACACGGGCGGGTTGTCATTGGCGTCTGTCACGTTTACACGAATCTGGACAGTCCCGGACCTCACGGGATCCCCACCATCTATTGCTGTCAGCACCAGCTCAAAGAAGCTCTGCTTCTCTCTATCCAATGCTTTCTCCAGCAGTAATTCCGGCTGCTTGCTTCCGTCTGGTGCCTCCTTTAAGGCCAGTGAGAAGGACGGGTTGCTGGTGAGCTGGTAAGTCAGCAGCGAGTTGCTACCCACGTCCGCGTCTTGAGCTGTCTCCAGGGGAAAACGAGCACCAGGAAGAGTCCATTCCCCAATCTCGAGGTCCAGAATAGCCTTCCTGAAGGCTGGAGAGTTGTCATTCACATCCTCAATGGACACTTCGACGTGAAATATGTTCAACGGGTTGTGCACCAGCGCCTCGAAGCTGACAGAACAGGTCGCCGACTCGCCACACATCTCCTCCCGGTCCAACCTCTCATTCACGTACAAGTTCCCGTTTTCCTCATTCACCGTGAAGTATTTCAGCTGCTTCTTGCCGGCAGACGCCACCCGCAGCTCGCGCGCCGGCAGCTCGGCGGCGCTGAGCCCCAGGTCCCGCGCCAGCGGCCCCACGAGCGAGCCTCTGCCCAGCTCCTCGGCGATGGAGTAGCGGACCCGCTCCGCCGCCGCCCCGCAGCACACGCACAGCAGCACCGCGCACAGCAGCGCTCGCCCGCCGCCCGGCCCGCGCCTCTGCCGCCGCCTCACCGCCATTCTCTTGGCGCAGAGCTCGCCAAGCTCCTGCCTCCTGCCGCTGCCCTGCCTCCCTTCCAGCCGCTCTCGCCAGACAGCGAAGGGGCCGCCGCAGCACAGACACGCCGCTCTGGCCGCCTCTCGCCGCTGCTGCTGGTGCTGCTGTCGGTGCCGCTGCCGCTGTGGCCGGCGCCGGGCGAGCGAGCAGCCTGCGGGGGCAGGACGCGGCTGCGGCGGCTTTGGGCGGCGGCGGCTCCAGCGCCGCTCGGCGGCGGCCAACAGCGGCACCCGGAGGCGCCGCGACGCCACTGCAGCCGCCGGATGGCCGCGCTCAAGGGGGCTCGGCTTTGGGCGGGGCTCAGCGGCTGCACCGCCTAGGGGGTCTCTCTCGGACTGAAACAGCGAGCGCAGAAGCTCTTGGTTGGTTTGACTTCAAAGGCATTATTAACTGAGATGCGCTGTTTCTTGCTTTTAGCTCATTGAGTCCCATTGAATAGTCTTAAGTAAGTATTCGTTGCAAACCAATAAGTGAAGAGACTCAGCTGGTTTAATAAAATCATTGTGCCATGATCGGAGCTAGAAACGATGTTATAGAAAGGGATGATTTAGGGAGGCCTTTAGCTCTACGTCAGGTATCTTGAATTGTGCTTCCCTTACCTGGGCCAGATTATCCTGGAAAGAGTTCACCTGAAAGGAATATTTAGAGGTTTTTGCTACGATTTATTAACATTTCTTACTTTTTGTCTTTTTCATAAAAGTTCCAACTTTTTCGTCTCCATACGTGAGAACCTGACATTCAGAAAGTGCAAAGCCATTTATGAGCCTTTCATAGGACCAGATGAAAGATCTTTCACATTGGGATTTTATAAATACCATTCTATACTATCAACATGTGGTTCATTATTGCTGGATGACTGTCATTTACTTTCAGCAAACGGAATCCAAGATAAAAGAGAAAATACAGCAGAGGACTTCACACCAGGCATGAAATCTAACCACTGCCCCCCCCCAAAAAAAAAAAAATTTGGCACACCTATTTCCCTGGTTCAACGCCTGTCTCTCAGCTTACTCGCACTGCATTGTAAGTCGTTAGACACACCCAGCTTGGGCTTGGTATTTGGACAGCACTCCTGAAACCACCAGAATGTATAAATTCGTGTTTCCGACTCTGTCAGATGTAGTAGGTACACAGCAAAGGAAAGCCTATTGAAACAAGTACACGGAGGTCACAGACAACCCACACACCCCAGCCACAATCAGTTCTTTGGACCATGAAAAAATGAAAAACCTTGGAATCACACATGCAGTACTTTGGACCATGAAAAGATGAAAAACCTTGGAAGCACAGGTGAGTGCCTCATCTAACTGCTAAGAAAAATAGAAATTTACACATTTATTTTATCCATTTCAAACCATACCAGAGTAAATGCCTACTCTGGCCCTTTCTTTGGATAGACAGATTACTCTCTGTCATCACAAAACTTGAAAGCAATATTGAAGAAAAGCACTATTAAAAGCTGCTCTCACAACTTCTCAGATTCCAAGGACCACAGCACAAGTGCATGCACAACGATTTTTCTACTCATTGCAATAATTCCAACAATTGTGAAATGTGGTAAAGGCTATAAGACATCGGGAGCTCAGCTCCTGATGCAGTCATCAAAGTACCACTCAAAGGTATCAATCTTTGTCCAGCACATGGGTTCTTTGGAGGGTGGGACTCTCCTCCTCTGAAAGCAAAGTTTATCTATGCCCAAGAACTACCATTCACAGAAAACATCATGAAAAAGAAAATCTAACTGTTGAACACACAGCCTGGCCCTTGGAGTCTAAATGATGAAATATGAAAAAATTAAGGCACCTGTAGAAAAATTCATGAAGGTCGTGATTAAACACTGGGAATCAACAAAATACATGCCTTGTTTCCAACCTTAACTTCTCGCAAACAAGTCTCTCCACCAACACCTCACAGCTCACAGAATTATCATAGATATTCAACATTGCCAGAGAGACTCCACCTAATGAAAATGTCCTCACACAGCTTCCCACTACAGTGGATAATAGCTGACTTCTCAACCTGTGTACCCGATAAACATGAGAATTTCTTCCTATAACAGTTTAAGAAAACATTTCTATTAAAACGAGCAAGATAAGAAGTTTACACCTGCACAAAGCAAAGAATCAAAAATTACCCTCGAAGATGATAGCACTAAGTTAGGCACAGAGTTCAGGTACTAAGGAGGTGATGAATACAGAGTTGGCTCCACCCAAAATTCCCTTTATGGCACTTGCCAGAAGTACCGAACAAAACCATTCGTTAAAAAAACCACAACAACCTGCAAACACACAGGAGGGAGCTCCCAGGGCTCTCCACAAAGCTGGAGTAAGATCTCTGAGGGCAAACTGATCAGGGAAGAAGAAAATCTCATTGCACGATGGTAGGGCTGGACACTGAACAAGAAAACGAGCAAACAATGTCTCTCCTGTTTCAACAGAAATCCAAAACAGGCCACAGTACTCTTGTCTTCAGCCCTCCACAACGTACACGGTGTCCTCTGACCCTTATAATTTGAACAAACGTAATAAAAATCCCAGTTGCCTTGCCAAAATGTCTTTAATATTCACCACCATCAGGCCATGTACAGTTGTCAGGAAGGGGAGTTGCGTTTCTCTCCAAGGTTCAAAAGCCTGACATTTCAGATTATACCAACAGTAGTAGGTACACGAGAAGGGTATCTAGGTAATAAAACATCCACACAACACTCACACAGAAGCTCACACCGAAGCCCATGGCCACAGTTCCTCAGTGTATATCATTGTATAGTAAAAAAAGGAAAACGCTAAGTACCACGACTGTGGGCTTCATATAACAACTAAGACAAACTGAATTTTGACACCGTCTTTACACCTGGACTTTTCACATAAAGCCACAGCAAACCACAGCCACAGCACATCTGCCCTGTCTGTGCACAGAGAGAATTTTTCACCCTACCCAAACATTACGCAACAATAAAGACACCTCTGCAGTCGAAACATACTGAAAGAAAAGCGGCACACACAATCGCTCCTTATCTTAGAGCGATCATAGCACGGATGCCCAAAAGAAACGTACACTACTAAAAAAAGTAAAATACTCACAAGTGCCTAGGGGATATGCAGCTCTGGTTACTACCCAGCCATCACAAAAACTGCTCTAAACCATATAAACTAATAACCAGACCATCGTTCTACTTCAGCAAATGGGTAACATGGAAGGCACATGATTCTCACACTCTAAAGTGATGTTACACAGTGGACCACTAAGTGTAGTTTAAAAACCTTGAACATGCTCATGCATATGTGCTCTCGGTGAATAACCATAACCCTCCAAAAAATGTAAAACTTCCATTTAGTGCAATACATTCACTGAGAATACGGGTTTTTTGACATGAATTATACCTATCCAGGAAGAAAAAAAAACCCCAAGAAATGAAATGCAACTTCTTAACAACACAAAGAACAAAACTCCAAACAAGAGCAATCTCCCTTTTCCTATCTCGTTGACTTTAAGGCCGAGTACAGATCCAAAGTCCACCTCCCCACAGAAAGAAGCACCAGCCACCAGCAAGCGAATGAAGGAGGCGTTCCTTCCTTCTCTGAAAATCTTCCTTAATCAAGACACAGAACAGGGCAAGAAAGTGCCGGGGGAAGAGCAGAAAGAAGCGTCGCACACAGAATTTGGACCCAGAAACTCACCGAGGGAGGGGTGGGATCTACGGCGAAGGAGCCTGCAGGATCCTCGTCCCCGAGCAGCGGGGCAGGCTCGTCGGGAGGCGGCCGGGCGGGGACCGGCAGGGTGTCGCAGCTGCTGGCGCCCGAGAAGCGCAGCTGGCTCTTGCGCGAGTCGGCCGTGAGCGACACCTCGTGCGAGTAGGACTGCAGGAAGGCGCGCACGCCGTCGATGCCCACGAAGTGCGAGACCGGCACGCCGCGCAAGGCGCCGCTGCTGGCCGCCAGCACCTGCTGGCGACGCCAACGGCGCAGGCGCAGCGCCAGCAGCAGCAGCAGGAAGGCCAGGAAGAGGCACGAGACGGCGGCCACGGCCAGCACGAGCCAGCGCGTCAGGCTGCCGGCCGGCTCGCCCGGCGCCGCCGCCTCGGCCGCGCTGCCCAGCTCGGCCAGCAGCTCGGCCACGCTCTCGGCCAGCACCACGGTGAGCGTGGCCGTGGCCGACAGCGCCGGCCGCCCGTGGTCCTTCACCACCACCACCAGGCTCTGGCGCGCCGCGTCGCGGGCCAGCGGGAAGCGCGCCGTGCGCACCTCGCCGCTGTGCAGCCCCACGCGGAACAGCCCCGGCTCCGTCGCCTTGGCCAGCTCGTACGACAGCCACGCGTTCTGACCCGCGTCCGCGTCCACCGCCACCACCTTGGCCACCAGCGCGCCGGGCTCCGACGAGCGCGGCGCCAGCTCCACGCCCGACCACGCCGCGCCCGACACCGACCCCGCCCGCGCCGGCGGAGGCGGCGGCGGGTACAGCACCTGCGGCGCGTTGTCGTTCTCGTCCACGATCAGCAGCCGCACCGACACGTTGCTGCTCAGCGCCGGCGCGCCGCCGTCCTCCGCACGCACCCACAGCCCCAGCTCGCGCACCTCCTCGTAGTCGAACGAGCGCAGCGCGTACAGCGCGCCCGTCTCCGCCTGCACCGACACGTACGACGACAGCGGCGCGCCCCGCACCCGCCCCTCCCACAGCCGGTAGCGCACGCGCGCGTTCTGCCCCCAGTCCGCGTCCGTCGCAAGCACCGTCAGCACCAGCGCGCCCGCCGCGTTGTTCTCCGCCACACGCGCGCTGTAGCTCTCCTGCGCGAACACCGGCGCGTTGTCGTTCACGTCCAGCACCCGCAGCGACAGCAGCGCGCTGCTCTGCAGCGGCGGCGACCCGCCGTCGGCCGCCCGCACCGTCACGTTGTACTCCGACACCTGCTCTCGGTCCAGCTCTCTCGCTGTCACCACGCTGTAGTAGTTGCCGTGTGAGCTCTGCAGCCGGAACGGGATGTCCCCGTCGAGCGAGCAGCGCACATCGCCATTCGCTCCTGAGTCGCGATCCTCCACATGCAGCAGGGCTACCACCGTCCCCGATGGGGCGTCCTCAGAGATTTCGCTAATCGCTGACCGCACCGAAATCTCTGGCACGTTATCGTTGACGTCTGTGACAGTTATCGTGACTTTGCTCGTATCAAAAAGTCCTCCACCATCATGTGCCTGCACCTCCAGCTCGTAGGAGTCGCCTTCCTCGAAGTCCAGGCTTTGCAAAAGGGTGACGTCTCCAGTGTCAGTGTCCAGATGGAAAATATCAGAAGCCATGTCTGACACTTTTTTCAACGAGTATTTCACGTGCCCGTTCAGACCCTCGTCGGCGTCCGTGGCCGTGACGGTGACCAGCACAGAGCCCACGGGCACGTCCTCGGGCACACGCACCGTGTACTCCGACTGGCTGAACACGGGCGCGTTGTCGTTCGCGTCCAGCACCGTCACGCGAATCCGAGCCGTGCCCGTCAGCGCCGGATCGCCGCCGTCACTCGCCCTCAGCACCAGCTCGTGAAACGCCGCCTCCTCCCGGTCCAGCGCCTTGGCCAGCACCAGCTCGGGACGCTGATCGCCTCCGGGGCCTGACTGCACGGCCAGCGAGAAGTGCTCGTCGCCGCTCAGCTCGTAGCTCTGCAGGGAATTCCGGCCCGAGTCCGGGTCACGAGCCTCGGCTAGGGGAAACCGCGACCCCGGGGCTGTCATCTCGCTAATTCTAAGTTCTATTTCTGCCTGTCGAAAGCTGGGCGTGTTGTCATTAATGTCCGTGATTTCTACTTCTATTTCATAAAACTTCATTTCGCCCTCCACTATCAGCTCACAGCGCAGCAGGCATTGCTCCACCAGCCGGCACAGCTGCTCTCTGTCGATCCTCTCCGCCGTCACTAAATGTCCCGTCTTCCCGTGCAGAGCGAAATACTGCGTCCTACCTTCGGACACAACGCGGACGCCGCGGTCTCGGAGCTCCTGCAGCTGCAGCCCCAGGTCTTTGACTACGTCACCCACGAACGAGCCCTTGGGCATCTCCTCGGGCACCGAGTACCGCAGCTGCCCCCACGCAGCCTCCCACGCCGCCAGCAGGACGGCCCAGAGCAGAGCTCGCTGCCGCTGGCCCCAGCGCCTCCCCGCCGCGTTCATCTCAGCCGCAGCACCGCCGCCACCGCAACACCTCCTGCAGCTTCCCACCACCGACTAGCGATCCGAGCTCCTACACCGAGTTTCTTCCGCCGTCCCTTCCGCCTCGTTCCGCAGCACGGTTCTGCAGAGCAGGGACGAGCGCTGACCGCCCGCCGCCGATCCTGTCAAGTGGCGAGCGAGTGATCGAGCGGGTCGGCAGCGGGCGGGGCTGCAGCGCTCCGATCTTCCTTTCACTCATCTCGGTCAACAGCGGCGCCCGCAGCCTCCTCCCGGCACTGCAGGCACCGAGCGCTGCTCGTCCTGCCTTGCCCACACGCAGCTCGCCGATGTGGCACAGTAGCTTTTTGTCCTTTTGATCTCTGATCCTCCAGCTGATGATAACCAGGCAGAAGCAACACGCCTCTCGTGGTCATGGTATTTCCTCCACACGGGAAAATTCTTTTATCGTGGTGATACAAGGTGGATATTAATCTCTCTTAATATGATGTGTGGAGCAGCACGAGTTTTATTGCAGAAGTCTGGAAGCACAAACTCCCCCACCATCTGCAAATCTTTTAAACTAGTGCTTGAAGAACCTTTTCCTAAGCCTTTCAACGTATCAAAACAGTGTTACGGTGTAGGGAAAATACCCGTGAACAATTGCACTGCTCACAGAATCCGGCAGCGAAGGGGCAGACCTTTTAACTTTTCACCTGCACATAGGAGACTTCTCTGAAAAAGTATGTATTACTTCCCATTTTACAGCTACGATTTCGGAATTTTCCATTACAACCTTCTTTAGCAAAGACCCCTCAGTGCTTACTCTGAGGACTTAGTCACAGAGGGTTTTTGAGATCCTAATTTCACCCGACTCAGTAGAGTAAGCATTTCTACAGCAGCTATGACTCAAGAGATGGAAACAAACACACAGAGGTGAAACTTCCATATTCATGGAACACGCGAGTTTCCTTTGGCAGTAAAACACTGAAATACCATTAAGAATCAACGAAAAGTCGAAAAACACAGCTATGAGAAGAAACTATGGGGAAGGAAATCTCTCTAACCCAAGCTCGTCATCTACATCTCATTCTACACAGTAAGGATCCGACTCTGTCTTACTATCACAAAGAACTTCAAAACCCTTTTTTTTTTACGGAAAATCATTCCTCTGAGCCAGAGTATGAGATGAATGAAAAGAGCTTCAAAGCTCAGCATACATTTTACGCACCAGAAGTAGAACGGCAAGAACTTTCCATTGAGCATATATGTCTTAAAGCTGATGAAGTGGTAACTGCCAATTCTGAAGGCTCTAAGGGAAACTATAAGACTAGAAATGAGACTATTTAATGCGTTCATGGAAAACACAGACCGGCACATACAATCGCAGAAAATAAAAAACCACTACTCGTGAGCAACCTGCCTCCAGGAACTGGCATTCAGGAAAGGTTCAGAAAGAAAGAGGGTGGGGACTTACACACCTGAGGTACGTCACTTTCGGAGTAAGGCTCTCCCACAACGGCTGTACTACTCAGGCTCGGCTTCTCGCAGCAATCCCCGCCCAGAAGCTCCTCCGCAGACAGGATGGGCACCGGCGGCGGCGGCGGCCAAGAGGCCTCGGGCACGGCGCGCGCCGGCGCCGCCACGCACAGGTTGTAGGAGTAGGGCAAGGTGCCCTCGCAGAAGTCGGCCGGGAAGGCGGCGCCGGCCACCGAGAAGCGCTGCGCGCCCAGGCAGCGCAGCACGGCGGGCGGCCCGGCCCGGCGCAGCCGCGCCAGCACGGCCAGCGCCACGCTGAGCAGGAAGAGCGCCGAGAGCAGCGCCAGCGCCAGCACCAGGTAGAACTGCAGCTCGGCCGCCGGCGCCTCGGCGCCCGCCGCCCGCTCGCTCAGCTCCGGCAGCGCCTCCTGCAAGCTCTCGGCCAGCACCACGTGCAGCGTGGCCGTGGCCGACAGTGCCGGCTGCCCGTGGTCCTTCACCACGGCCACCACGCGCTGCTTGGCCGCGTCCCTCTCGGACACGGCGCGCGCCGTGCGCACCTCGCCGCTGTGCAGCCCCACGCGGAACAGCGCCGGCTCCGACGCCTGCACCAGCTCGTACGACAGCCACGCGTTGCGCCCCGCGTCCGCGTCCACCGCCACCACCTTCGCCACCAGGTACCCGGCCTCGGCTGAACGCGGAACCACCTCGAAAGGCGTCGGGGCCGCTCCCGGGGCCTCTCCGGGGCCCGGCGCCGCCGGCCAGAGCACCCGCGGCGCGTTGTCGTTGCGGTCGAGCACGAAGACGCGCACCGTGGCCGTGGAGCTGCGCGCCGGCGCGCCGCCGTCCTGCGCCCGCACGGCCACCCAGAACTCGCGGCACTGCTCGTAGTCGAACGAGCGCTGCGCGTACAGCGCGCCGCTCCGCGCCTCCACCGACACGAGCGGCGCCGCGCCCGCCGCGCCCGCGCTGCCGCCCGCCAGCCAGTAGCTCACGCGCCCGTTGGCGCCCGCGTCCGCGTCCCGCGCCTGCACGCGCAGCACCAGCGCGCCCGCCGCGTTGTTCTCCCACACGTAGGCGCTGTACGCCTCCTCCTCGAACACCGGCGCGTTGTCGTTCACGTCCGACACCTCCAGCACCAGCTCCGTGCGGCTCGACAGCGCCGGCCTGCCCCGGTCCCGCGCCACCACCGTCACGCGGTGCTCAGACGCCTGCTCGCGGTCCAGCGCGCTCGCCGTCACCACCTTGTACGAGCCGCCCGACGACGCCACGATCGACAGCGGCGCCTCGCCCGACAGCTCGCACGACACCTGACCGTTCTCGCCGGAGTCCGGGTCCTTCACGTTCAGCAGGGCCACCACGGTGCCGACGGGCGAGTCTTCGGGCACGGGGCTCGAGAGGGATAAAATCGTGGTTTCAGGCGCGTTGTCGTTCATGTCCAGCACCTCTACCACAACCTTGCACTGTGCCACTAGACCGCCACCATCTCGTGCCTCTACCAGTAATGTGTAGCTTCGCGTGTCCTCGAAGTCCAATGCCTCCTTCAGCGTGATCGTTCCGCTCTCCGCATCCACCATGAACTTCTGAAGCACCTTGGCAGGGATTTTCCCGAACCCGTAGCTGATGCGAGCATTGTTTCCGATGTCGGCGTCCGAGGCAGAGATGTTTAACACTATCGACCCCGGGGGCGCGTCCTCGCGCAATCTCGTACGGTATTGGTCCTGCGCGAACACGGGTGGGTTGTCGTTCGCGTCAGTCACGTTTACCCGAATTTTGATGGTTCCGGATCTTATTGGATCCCCACCATCAAAAGCCGTCAGCACCAGCTCAAAGGAGCTCTGCTTCTCCCGATCCAACGTTCTCTCCAACACTAATTCCGGCTGATTGCTGCCGTCGGGACTCTCCTTCATGACCAGAGAGAAAGACGGGTTGCTGGTGAGTTGGTAAGTCAGCAGCGAGTTGCTTCCCGAGTCAGCATCTTGGGCCATCTCCAGGGGAAAACGAGCACCGGGGGGAGTCCATTCACCTATATCAAATTCCAGAGCAGCGTTGCTGAAAGCTGGAGAGTTGTCATTCACATCCTCAATGGACACTTCGACGTGGAAAATGTTCAGCGGGTTGTGAACCAGCGCCTCGAAGCTGACAGAGCAGGTCGCCGACTCGCCACACATCTCCTCCCGGTCCAGCCTCTCATTCACGTACAAGTTCCCGTTTTCCTCGTTCACCGTGAAGTATTTCAGCTGCTTCTTGCCGGCAGACGCCACCCGCAGCTTGCGCGCCGGCAGCTCGTCGGCGCTGAGCCCCAGGTCCCGCGCCAGCGGCCCCACGAGCGAGCCTCTGCCCAGCTCCTCGGCGATGGAGTAGCGGACCCGCTCCGCCGCCGCCCCGCAGCACACGCACAGCAGCACCGCGCACAGCAGCGCTCGCCCGCCGCCCGGCCCGCGCCTCTGCCGCCGCCTCACCGCCATTCTCTTGGCCCCAGCGCTCGCCAAGCTCTTGCCTCCTGCCGCTGCCCTGCCTCCCTTCCAGCCGCTCTCGCCAGACAGCGCAGGGGCCGCCGCAGCACAGACACGCCGCTCTGGCCGCCTCTAGCCGCTGCTGCTGCTGCTGTCGGTGCCGCTGCCGCTGTGGCCGGCGCCGGGCGAGCGAGCAGCCTGCGGGGGCAGGACGCGGCTGCGGCGGCTTTGGGCGGCGGCGGCTCCAGCGCCGCTCGGCGGCGGCCAACAGCGGCACCCGGAGGTGCCGCGACGCCACTGCAGCCGCCGGATGGCCGCGCTCAAGGGGGCTCGGCTTTGGGCGGGGCTCTGCGGCTGCAGCGGCCAGGGGGTTTCTCTTCGACAGCAAACAGCGAACGCATCAGCATTTGCTCGGTATGACACAAAAAGCGGTTTTATCTTAGGTGCTCTGTGGGGTGCTTTCAGGTCATATCCTTAATTCACACTGGGTTGTCATAAGTAAATCTTCGTAGCAGAGCAATAAGGAAAGGAACTCAGCTGCTCTTAATAAAATCATGAAACTACAAAAGAGCAAGAATCGATATTACAGAAGGGGACGACTTTAGGAGCCTTTTACTGCTCCGTCAGGTATCTTACATGGGAACAATAACCTGAGGAAGAGATCAGCCTAAAGCAAATTTTATCACTCTAAGATAGGCGAATAACACGTACTATTTTATTTCCCATTCATGAAAGTTCCTTCTTTGGGCTCCCCATGTTTAAGTGACTGGCAATGGGAAAATGAAAAGCACTTTGTGTCTTTCATAGAATCCATTAAACACGTTTCACTCAGGAATTTTAAGGCGTTCACACATGCAACATGCCACATGGCTACCATTGTCTTTCAGAACAGGGAAGCCAGGATCACAGAGGAAAAATGGCACAGGCCTTGATACCAGACGAAAACTCACTACTGCCCCAACAAAACCACTTCAGCACACCTGCTTTCCCGGCTCAAATGCAATCTCTCAACCTCCTCGCTCTGCATTCTATCTTTACATCTGTTGGACTTTTCAAATAAAATCACAGCAAACCTTTTCATCTCCCCTGTCTCTGCACAGAGAGAAATTTTCACCCTGCCCAAAAACTATGCAACAGGATAGCTACTTTTGCAGTCAGACACCACTGAAAGAAAGTGGCACACACATCTTCTCCTCCTCTGAGAATGATCACACTACACGTGCCACTAAGAAATGGACACTATTAAGAAAAAAAAATACTCTCATGTGCATGAGCACTTGAAAATGACCCAGTCATCACTGGGTCAGCTCAACGAAACCATCATCCTACTTCAGCACACGGGTAATTCAGAGAGTGTATGACTCTCAAACTTTGAAGTTTACATAAATGCACAAATGCCATTTACAGGAAATATATAGCAATAATAGGAAAGCAGCTTGATGAACCCACATCTTGGTCTATCGGATTCTGAGAAGTGTGATGTCAAAAGTAAAAGATCTTTAGAAGGTTATCAATTAATGCTAGGAACTGACAAAACACCTGCCTTGTCTCCACCAGAACCTCCTCACATACAGCAACCCACGATTCTGCTCAAATCCTTCACAGTTCACATAATTCTCATTCCCATCCTCACCATTTGTGGCTGGACTACACCTATAGGAAAGTTGCATAGACAATGTCTCTTAAGGGGGATAATATCTGATTTCTCACCACGGGCATTTGACATGTAAGAACATTTCTGCCAGTGACATCTGAAGGGAACACTTCTCTGAAAATCTCTTTATAAGTGTAAAAATGAAAGGCACGTGAGGGACAGTCAGATAAATGTCATCTGAAAAGTCATCTGATCTTCCACACATTTTCTGATAAAAAGACCACACTTCAGATCATAACAATAAGCGAGGTAAGAATTTAAAAGTTGCAGAAAAGAAAGGATCATAAATTACCATTCTATATTATGTCACTTATGATAGGTACATAATTCTGTATGAAGTAATCTAGTGTGAAGTAAGGAATGAATGCTCAGTTTACTCCTCCCAATATGATGATACCTATATGATGACATAGCCATAAGTTCCTAATTATGTAAGTATGATGATTTCTTAAAGTCATCACAGCAATCTGCAAACACATAGGAAGGACTTTCCCATACTCCGAAATCAGATTTCTTAACCCGTCCTCTAGCCAAAAGTCTTCGAGAAAAGTCTAAAAATCACATTGTTATAATTTCTCTTCATCATGAATAACCATCCAAACAAGAACTTCAGACATCTCTGCCATTTCGTCCAGCATCTCCCTTTACACTTAGTCACTACAGACTTACCCAAACAGCCACAAGTCACCATTTTCTTTCACATTCATAGCAAGCAGACAGACAGACAGACATCACCAGAGAACCACATGTTTCCTGGCCTATTCCTTCACCAGGAGCCCACATGTCAAGGTATGGGCAAATAATAAAACATTTCTGCATTATTGCGAAGACACACAAGGGCTGAGAAGAATAGGACCAAAGTCCAGCGATGTTACACACAGGACCACTTAGTGCAGTTTCAAAAGAATCTCAACCTGATCATACACAGGTGCTGTCCGGAAAACACCTGGCCAGGCAAACAATATAAATTCCATTTGATCATAACACAACACTGTTGAGAATATGTAATGCTGAAAGGAATTACGTCTCCTCAAGAGATACAAGGGGAATCTAAATTATGATGGATAAAAACACAAAACCCAGAAAGAATGAACCTCCAGTCCAAATCAACCTCCCATCTCCTGCCTCTCCCACCACCTTTAAGGCTGAGCACAGACCCCAAGTCTACTGCACGGCAGCCAAGGAGCAATAGTCCACAGCGCGTCGCTAGAGAGGCATTGCCTTCCGTGTAAGAAAACCCGGCATGGACGAATGCAAAGACATCTCCTACCGACCTCCATTACGCATCATAGAGACACATATAAGCTGAGAAGAGCACAAATGATGAAGAATGAACTTACACTCCAAGCTGTCAACATTAGAGTATAAAGAGTCTCACCCTAAGACACACACAGACCTGAAAACAACACAAACTACAATTTGCTCATAACGAAACATACCCATAAAGAAGAACTAATTCTAAAAGAAACACATGTAATACAAGTCAGGGGAAGGAAAGGAATTGGTGCGTCTTGAAAACTACGAACTATTCGAACTTCCAGATGCTATTAAACGCACTACACCTGTCATCTCAACAACCTGGAAGGCTGAGTGCAGACCCCAAGTCCGTGTCCGCACAGCAAGAGGAACCAGGCCACAGCGCGTCAATAAAGGAACACCTGCTATCCTTGTCAGCAAATTTCATTAGAACACAGGAAAAGGAAGGGGAAGGACAGCAGAGCAGAAGACGGAAGCACCGAGGAGACACTCCGAGGAACTCACCAAGGGAGGGGCGGGATCCGCGGGGAGGGACACGGCAGAGTCCTCGTCCCCGAGCAGCGGCGCGGGCTCGTCGGGAGGCGGCCGGGCAGGGACCGGCAGCGTGTCGCAGCTGCTGGCGCCCGAGAAGCGCAGCTGGCTCTTGCGCGAGTCTGCCGTGAGCGACACCTCGTGCGAGTAGGACTGCAGGAAGGCGCGCACGCCGTCGATGCCCACGAAGTGCGAGACCGGCACGCCGCGCAAGGCGCCGCTGCTGGCCGCCAGCACCTGCTGGCGACGCCAACGGCGCAGGCGCAGCGCCAGCAGCAGCAGCAGGAAGGCCAGGAAGAGGCACGAGACGGCGGCCACGGCCAGCACGAGCCAGCGCGTCAGGCTGCCGGCCGGCTCGCCCGGCGCCGCCGCCTCGGCCGCGCTGCCCAGCTCGGCCAGCAGCTCGGCCACGCTCTCGGCCAGCACCACGGTGAGCGTGGCCGTGGCCGACAGCGCCGGCCGCCCGTGGTCCTTCACCAGCACCACCAGGCTCTGGCGCGCCGCGTCGCGGGCCAGCGGGAAGCGCGCCGTGCGCACCTCGCCGCTGTGCAGCCCCACGCGGAACAGCCCCGGCTCCGTCGCCTTGGCCAGCTCGTACGACAGCCACGCGTTCTGACCCGCGTCCGCGTCCACCGCCACCACCTTGGCCACCAGCGCGCCGGGCTCCGACGAGCGCGGCGCCAGCTCCACGCCCGACCACGCCGCGCCCGACACCGACCCCGCCCGCGCCGGCGGAGGCGGCGGCGGGTACAGCACCTGCGGCGCGTTGTCGTTCTCGTCCACGATCAGCAGCCGCACCGACACGTTGCTGCTCAGCGCCGGCGCGCCGCCGTCCTCCGCACGCACCCACAGCCCCAGCTCGCGCACCTCCTCGTAGTCGAACGAGCGCAGCGCGTACAGCGCGCCCGTCTCCGCCTGCACCGACACGTACGACGACAGCGGCGCGCCCCGCACCGGCCCCTCCCACAGCCGGTAGCGCACGCGCGCGTTCTGCCCCCAGTCCGCGTCCGTCGCAAGCACCGTCAGCACCAGCGCGCCCGCCGCGTTGTTCTCCGCCACACGCGCGCTGTAGCTCTCCTGCGCGAACACCGGCGCGTTGTCGTTCACGTCCAGCACCCGCAGTGACAGCACGGCGCTGCTCTGCAGCGGCGGCGACCCGCCGTCGGCCGCCCGCACGGTCACGTTGTACTCCGACACCTGCTCACGGTCCAGCTCTCTCGCTGTCACCACGCGGTAGTAGTTGCCGTGCGAGCTCTGAAGCCGGAACGGGATTTCCCCGTCTAGCGAGCAGCGCACCTCGCCATTGGCCCCCGAGTCCCGATCATGGACGTGCAGCAGGGCTACCACTGTGCCTGATGGGGCGTCCTCAGATATCTCACTCAATGCCGACGACACGGTCAGTTCGGGTGCATTGTCGTTGACGTCTGTCACGGTGATAGTGAGTTTCGCTGTGTCGAAAAGTGCTCCACCATCATGTGCCTGTACCTCCAGTTCATAGAAATCTCCTTCTTCGAAATCCAGGGTACGCAATAGCGTGATCGCTCCTGTGTCGGCGTCCAGCCCGAATATCTTCGAGGCTCGTTCTTTTATTTTCTTCAAAGAGTATTTCACATGCCCATTTAGACCCTCGTCAGCGTCCGTGGCCATGATACTGACGAGCACAGAGCCCACGGGCACGTCCTCGGGCACACGCACCGTGTACTCCGACTGGCTGAACACAGGCGCGTTGTCGTTCGCATCCAGCACTGTCACGCGAATCCGAGCCGTGCCCGTCAGCGCCGGATCGCCGCCATCACTCGCCCTCAGCACCAGCTCGTGAAACGCCGCCTCCTCCCGGTCCAGCGCCTTGGCCAGCACCAGCTCGGGACGCTGATCGCCTCCGGGGCCCGCCTGAACGGCCAGTGAGAAGTGCTCGTCGCCGCTTAGCTCGTAGCTCTGCAGGGAATTCCGGCCCGAATCAGCATCGTGAGCCTCGGCCAAGGGAAACCGCGACCCCGGAGCTGTCGTCTCGCTCATTCTAAGTTCTATTTCTTCCTCCCGGAAGCTCGGCGCATTATCATTAATATCCGTGACTTCTACCTCGATTTCATAAAACTTCATTTCCTTCTCCACTATCAGCTCACAGCGCAGCACGCATTGCTGAACACTCTCGCACAGCTGCTCTCTGTCGATCCTCTCTGCAGTCACTAAATGTCCCGTCTTCCCGTGCAGAGTGAAGTATTGTGTCCTACCCTTGTCCAAGACGCGGACGCTGCGGTCATGGATCGCTGGCATCTGCAGCCCCAGGTCCTTGGCCACGTCGCCCACGAACGAGCCCTTGGGCATCTCCTCGGGCACCGAGTAGCGCAGCTGCCCCCACGCCGCCTCCCACGCCGCCAGCAGAACGGCCCAGAGTAGAGCTCGCTGCCGCCGGCCCCAGCGCCTCCCCGCCGCGTTCATCTCTGCCGCGGCACCGCAACACCAAGGCCAGCTGTTTCCCTCCTCCGTCTACCGCTCCGTCTCCCTTTCCAACTCCGGTTCGCCGCTCCCAGTCTGCCGGTGGCCCTTCCGTCTCGTTGCAGGACGGCTCCGTACCGCGGGATCGCTCGCAGACCGCCCGCCGCCGATCCTCACAAGGAATAACCTATCGAGCCGTTCCGCAGCGGGCGGGGCTGCAGCGCTCTGATCTTTCTGTCTCCTCTCGGTCAACAGCGGCGCCCGCAGCCTCCTCCCGGCACTGCAGCCACCGAGCGCTGTCGAGCGCTGTCGCCCTGCTTTGCCCACGGGCAAATTTCGCAGGCGGAAAAGTCGGCAAGGAGACGCAGTGTATAGTCCAGTGGGACTGCCGCTGTCATTTCTGAAGCCGCCTTCCACCAAGGTGTGCGATAGAACACAGCTGAACTTTGTTTAGGGAGGAATACGTATGTTCCATTTCGAGTAGAGCAGCGAGACCAACATTAACCAATGGGTTAATTAAGCAGCCACCCAAGTCCCAGTACTTCGGTTCGGCAAAGATGGATCAGGACAGAGAAACAATAATTCCGTTTGCCTGATCCCGTCATGTAGAATTAGCAGATTTTTTTTTATGGAATAAGGAGCTGCATGGAACTTCAGTAAATCCTTACATTTCAGACAACCCAGGCTTTGTAGACAAAATTTCCCCACTGAACCTGAACGCACGATTAACCAAAATAAGGCCTGTTAACGTACCAGAATAATCTTGGAAAGCATAGTTGAACGAAAAACCCTCACAAACACTAAGGTTCATTGTTTTTGTTCACGGAGACTGCCCCTTATACAACTACCTTCCCCCAAAAGAATGAGTGCACTTTAAAGGGTGGAGGAGAATTAATTATGAAAGAATGACCTCTCATTTCTCTACCCAGCGATCCACTTGTCCATTTTCTTTTGGACTGCAACACCAAAAGAGAAGTAAATAAAGACCTTTTTTCTAAAAGAAAAGACTAAAACCTTTTACCCAGGCGCGAATCGAGACAGTGAAGTCAAAAAACAAGAACCCGAAACTTCAAGCGAATACTCCTACACACAGAAACTCTGCCTTCACGATTTGAAACGCTCACTATTTCAGACCAATATCGAAGACACAGTCCTTTAGCTGAACCTCAAGATGTCATGAGGAAAAAGCTGCTGCCTGCAGTGAGTGGAAAATAAAGGAAAGGACAATCTAACTCAGAGCAGCACGACTCCTGTGAGATTTTACACACCCGAGGCTAAAAGTTAAGGCACATTCCACTGAGCCAACAAGTATGACAGCCGACGAGACCAGAAGTGCCCGTTCGCACCGCCGGCTTTTAAGAGACAGGGGACAGGATTCTTATACAGGGCTGCAATGAAACACAGACGAAAAGGAGCTGCACCAAAAGAGAAACGAAGCCGAAGAAAAGACCACCGCAGGAGCTTAGGAAAGGCTCAGGATAAAAAGAGTATGAGGGTTTAACAGACCTTAGCTGCGTCCGAGTCTGCAGGAGGCTCTCCCACAACGGCGGTACTGTTCGGGCTCGGCTTGTCGCAGCAATCCCCGCCCAGAAGCTCCTCCGCAGACAGGATGGGCACCGGCGGAGGCGGTGGCCAAGCGGCCTCGGGCACGGCGCGCGCCGGCGCCGCCACGCACAGGTTGTAGGAGTAGGGCAAGGTGCCCTCGCAGAAGTCGGCCGGGAAGGCGGCGCCGGCCACCGAGAAGCGCTGCGCGCCCAGGCAGCGCAGCACGGCGGGCGGCCCGGCCCGGCGCAGCCGCGCCAGCACGGCCAGCGCCACGCTGAGCAGGAAGAGCGCCGAGAGCAGCGCCAGCGCCAGCACCAGGTAGAACTGCAGCTCGGCCGCCGGCGCCTCGGCGCCCGCCGCCCGCTCGCTCAGCTCCGGCAGCGCCTCCTGCAAGCTCTCGGCCAGCACCACGTGCAGCGTGGCCGTGGCCGACAGCGCCGGCTGCCCGTGGTCCTTCACCACGGCCACCACGCGCTGCTTGGCCGCGTCCCTCTCGGACACGGCGCGCGCCGTGCGCACCTCGCCGCTGTGCAGCCCCACGCGGAACAGCGCCGGCTCCGACGCCTGCACCAGCTCGTACGACAGCCACGCGTTGCGCCCCGCGTCCGCGTCCACCGCCACCACCTTCGCCACCAGGTACCCGGCCTCGGCTGAACGCGGAACCACCTCGAAAGGCGTCGGGGCCGCTCCCGGGGCCTCTCCCGGGCCCGGCGCCGCCGGCCAGAGCACCCGCGGCGCGTTGTCGTTGCGGTCGAGTACGAAGACGCGCACCGTGGCCGTGGAGCTGCGCGCCGGCGCGCCGCCGTCCTGCGCCCGCACGGCCACCAAGAACTCGCGGCACTGCTCGTAGTCGAACGAGCGCTGCGCGTACAGCGCGCCGCTCCGCGCCTCCACCGACATGAGCGGCGCCGCGCCCGCCGCGCCCGCGCTGCCGCCCGCCAGCCAGTAGCTCACGCGCCCGTTGGCGCCCGCGTCCGCGTCCCGCGCCTGCACGCGCAGCACCAGCGCGCCCGCCGCGTTGTTCTCCCACACGTAGGCACTGTACGCCTCCTCCTCGAACACCGGCGCGTTGTCGTTCACGTCCGACACCTCCAGCACCAGCTCCGTGCGGCTCGACAGCGCCGGCCTGCCCCGGTCCCGCGCCACCACCGTCACGCGCTGCTCGGACGCCTGCTCGCGGTCCAGCGCGCTCGCCGTCACCACCTTGTACGAGCCGCCCGACGACGCCACGATCGACAGCGGCGCCTCGCCCGAGAGTTCGCACGACACCTGACCGTTCTCGCCGGAGTCCGGGTCCTCTACGTTCAGCAGGGCCACCACGGTGCCGACCGGCGAGTCCTCTGGCACCGGACTTGACAGCAAAAGAATCGTGATCTCGGGTGCGTTGTCATTCTCGTCTGTGATATCTAGGTGCACCTCGCAGTGACCGGTAAGCCCGCCCCCGTCCGTCGCCTCCAGGCCAAAAATGTATTTTCTTTTATCTTCGAAATCGAGGTGACCCTCCGTTCTTATCTCGCCGCTCTCGCTGTCAATGGCGAACAAGGAGAGGACATCGTCCGGGACGTTGCCAAAGGAATAGGAGATTCGCCCGTTAGTGCCCGCGTCCGCATCTGTTGCCCTCACACGCAGCACAAGAGACCCCGCCGGAAGATTCTCCGCCACTCGCGTCTCGTAGACACCTTTGCTGAACACGGGTGGGTTGTCATTTGCATCCGTCACATTGACCCGAACCTGGATAGACCCAGACCTCGCGGGATCCCCACTGTCCATTGCCGTCAGCACTAGCTCAAAGGAGCTCTGCTTCTCCCGGTCCAACGCTCTGTCCAACACTAATTCCGGCTGCTTCTTTCCACCCGGGCTCTCCTTCATCGATAGTGAGAAGGATGGGTTGCTGGTGAGCTGGTAAGTCAGCAGCGAGTTGCTGCCCACGTCCGCGTCTCGGGCCATCTCCAGGGGAAAACGAGCACCGGGAAGAGTCCATTCACCGATCTCGAGGTCCAGAGAAGCCTTCCTGAAGACTGGGGAGTTGTCGTTCACGTCCTCGATTGACACCTCGACGTGGAAAACGTTCGGTGGGTTGTGCACCAGCACCTCGAAGCTGACAGAGCAGGACGCCGACTCGCCGCACATCTCGTCTCGGTCCAGTCTCTCATTCACGTACAGATTCCCGTTTTCCTCATTCACGGTGAAGTATTTCAGCTGCTTCTTGCCGGCAGACGCCACCCGCAGCTTGCGCGCCGGCAGCTCGTCGGCGCTGAGCCCCAGGTCCCGCGCCAGCGGCCCCACGAGCGAGCCTCTGCCCAGCTCCTCGGCGATGGAGTAGCGGACCCGCTCCGCCGCCGCCCCGCAGCACACGCACAGCAGCACCGCGCACAGCAGCGCTCGCCCGCCGCCCGGCCCGCGCCTCTGCCGCCGCCTCACCGCCATTCTCTTGGCGCAGAGATCGCCAAGCTCCTGCCTCCTGCCGCTGCCCTGCCTCCCTTCCAGCCGCTCTCGCCAGACAGCACAGGGGCCGCCGCAGCACAGAAACGCCGCTCTGGCCGCCTCAGATGCCGCTGCTGCTGCTGCTGCTGTCGGTGCCGCTGTCGCTGTGGCCGGCGCCGGGCGAGCGAGCAGCCTGCGGGGGCAGGACGCGGCTGCGGCGGCTTTGGGCGGCGGCGGCTCCAGCGCCGCTCGGCGGCGGCCAACAGCGGCACCCGGAGGCGCCGCGACGCCACTGCAGCCGCCGGATGGCCGCGCTCAAGGGGGCTCGGCTTTGGGCGGGGCTCTGCGGCTGCAGCGGTTACGGGTTTTCTTCTTCTCGTTTGCAAACAGGGAGTGCTGAAGGACTTGTCTGGTGTTCATTTACCAGCCACCGTTTAACCTGTCAAATAAGTCAAGCTAAAACAAAGGCTGATAGATCTATGCTAAGAGAGCAGGACAATATTTGCCCTTTTGTTCGTGAGCCACAAAATTTCTTTCTTTTGCATCTCCATACTGGAAAGTTTGAAAATGGCAAATTGCAAAGCTACACGGAGATTTCATAGAACCAAAAAGTGGTCTGAGTGTTAATGGACGGTCACAAGTCATTGAGTCCACCACTGTGCCATGGTTTGCACTTTGTGGACTACCTTATTTTTTGTATTTTTTACAGTACAGAAGTTTGTTACAGAATAAGGTTTTGTATTTTTACAGTACAGAAGTTTGTCTGGGTGAGCACACATATGCCTAGGAAACCCTTCATCTTTACAGCTCTAAAAATCACAGGTGTCAATGAGAACTGCACCTGCACTTGGACAGTTGGAACAGAAGTGATTTTCCACGTAAGATCAGACAAAAAAAGGTAGGTCATGACAACAACAAATGCAAGAGTTAGAAACCTACAGAAATGTACAGGTCAGGAGAAATTTTATAGGTAAATCTTATCGAGCAGAAGTTGCTCAAATTGCATTGTACTCCAAACGTTAGTCTTCCGACCTTATAATCGACTATATACAACTTCAGATTCACTTCTGACCTTCTCACCATTTGGAAAATCATATCGCAGAGGCTATTGCAGTATGATAACATCAATAATAGAAGTACACTGCAGAACAACATTCTGAAAAGAAGAAGCAGAATTCTCACATCTCCTTTCTCTCACAGCTGCTGTAGCATGAACAAGTGGCACTAACACACAACATATTGCTAAGAAAACATTTGCAGATAATGACCCTTGTGACTCTCACTTAATTCGCAAAACTTGTCATGAGAGGATGATGCAGTATTGATGTATTTGAAAAATCACACCAGGAAAATACATGGAAACAGAGTTTCTCTTCTAACAACTTGGACGAATGAAAATTTTATACGGTTTTAAAAGCTATTTCAAACCATACCACAGGGATCTCTTCCACCCACCCTGTCTCTGGACAGACAAGTATTCTTCTCCCTGCCCGAATATCACACATTAGGAAAACTCTGCAGATAGACACCATTAAAAGAAGATTTGCACACAAATGTTCCCAGATCCCAAGGTCTACAGCACGGATGCATGCAGAAATAATTCTGTTCATCCCAATTATTTGAACAAATGCAAAATGTTGTAAAGGTCATAAGTGATCAGGAGATTAATTTGACTTCAAACCACGTGATATCAAGAAATAAAACAGCTTCAGACTCCTTTGGAGAAGGCCAGCAGCAGACTGTGCACATGCCACATCTCCACCACAACTCCTTTCACGCAGCATCCCCAAGATCCTCCACATACACTTCATAACTCCCTCAGCTATCATGAATCTTCCAGCTTGGCACATAGAGTCTACCAAAATAAAAGGTCCACAGACAACTTCTCCTTACCATGGATAAAATTTGATTTCTTGCCATGTGTACATGACAAGCAAGAGCATTTTTTCAGTAACATCTATGAAAGCGTTTCCTCTGAAATCAAGGGAGGGAAGAAGTCACCACCTGCAGAAAGGGGGGATCATAACTTACTCTTCCAGATGATTAGGCAGGCTAGGCACATATTTCAGGTATTTAGTAGGTAATAGGTACACACTTAGCTTCTCCCAAATCTCTCTTTAAGAGCACTAGCCATGGGACCATAATTAAGCTATTAGTAAAAAAGAACAGAACAATGTACAAAAGCACAAGCAAGAAAACATAGTGTGATATTATAGATGGGCACCAAACCACGAAAGGGTCAAGTTACATCTCTTATGCCCTTCAACCGGCCCTTACCCACAGCTCCCAGGACTCTCCTCCCTAACTCCTCACAACTTGCATGCAGTTTTTAGACCCCCAGAAGTGGCAAGTACATGGAATCAAAAGGCCAGTTGCCTAGACAAAATATCTCTAACATGCACCATGATCAGGCCACGTACGTTTACCAGAAAGGAGAGATGCATGTCTCTACAAGGTTCAAACTCCTGACATTTCAGAGTATGTGAACAGTAGCAGATACACAAGAAGGACATCTAATTAGTGTAAGGTCCCCAGGACACACAGGACCTCACACAAAGGACAACAGCCACCATGCAATATACTTGGACACAGAACCATGACTGTTTAACTCAAATAACAAATAAGAAACCCAGGAATTTTACATCATCTTTACATTTTTTAGACATTCCAAATTATACCAAAGCAAACTGTTCACCTACCCTGTCTGAGGACTGACATGGTTTTACAACCCGCTCAAACATCACACAAACAGAAAGCTGTCTTTGCAAAAAGACACCATTGAAGGAAAAGTCATACACACAACAAGACTTTCTTACTTGAAGAAAGATGAAGACATGGACGCATGCAAAGAGATTTCTCTGCTTATCAGAAATACAGAGTGTTCCAAGCGCACAGCCGATATGCAGCTCTGATATAGATCCAATTGTCAAAGTATCTGACAAAGACACCATCATCCTACTACAGCACAAAGCCAAGCTGGAAGAGATTACTCTAAAACCTTAACGTAAAGTGTATATCTGTGCTCAATAGTAGCTATTCACAGGAATCACTATGCATCAGGATACCAATCTAAAAAATAACATTCAGGTTTCTCTTTTCTGTTCACGACAAGCAGATAGACATTGTCAAGGGCCAGCTGCTGCCTGGACCATTCCTCTACAAGGGGCTCAAAGGAGACAGTATAGACGAATGCAAAGACATTTCCTTGCTAATGTGCATTATGATGGAGAAACATAAAGGCTCAGAACTGAACGAAAGAAAAAAATCAAAGTTACAACAACTAAGAATATCACCCAAGTAAACTCAAGTGCTTTGGGAAGAAACACATCCTAGTAATAACTTAACGTTCATTTCCTAGTAATTTAATAACTTAATGCATCCAATCAGAAGAAGGTAATAGGAAAACCAATGTCACAATCTTGGAAACACAATGACAAACGATCTGGCACCTGATAACAAAAACAAAGCCGTGGTCTAAAAACCTCCATCCAAGGGCAAACTCCCTTATCTTACGGTGCTCAACAACTTCGGGGCTCTGCCCCGAACCCATATCCATCTCACTGCAGAAAGAAGCAACAGAACACAGAGTGTCTCTAAACGGAAGTTCACCTTCCGTTTCAGCAGACACACAAAGGCAAGCCACAGAAGACGGAGGGGAAAGGGAAGAGGAGCATCAGGGGAAAGCGTCACGTCAAGTGTGTTCCGAGAAACTCACCGAGGGAAGGGCGGGATCAGCGGGGAGGGCGCCGGAAGGGGCCTCGTCCCCGAGCAGCGGCGCGGGCTCATCGGGAGGCGGCCGGGCAGGGACCGGCAGGGTGTCGCAGCTGCTGGCGCCCGAGAAGCGCAGCTGGCTCTTGCGCGAGTCGGCCGTGAGCGACACCTCGTGCGAGTAGGACTGCAGGAAGGCGCGCACGCCGTCGATGCCCACGAAGTGCGAGACCGGCACGCCGCGCAAGGCGCCGCTGCTGGCAGCCAGCACCTGCTGGCGACGCCAACGGCGCAGGCGCAGCGCCAGCAGCAGCAGCAGGAAGGCCAGGAAGAGGCACGACACGGCGGCCACGGCCAGCACGAGCCAGCGCGTCAGGCTGCCGGCCGGCTCGCCCGGCGCCGCCGCCTCGGCCGCGCTGCCCAGCTCGGCCAGCAGCTCGGCCACGCTCTCGGCCAGCACCACGGTGAGCGTGGCCGTGGCCGACAGCGCCGGCCGCCCGTGGTCCTTCACCACCACCACCAGGCTCTGGCGCGCCGCGTCGCGGGCCAGCGGGAAGCGCGCCGTGCGCACCTCGCCGCTGTGCAGCCCCACGCGGAACAGCCCCGGCTCCGTCGCCTTGGCCAGCTCGTACGACAGCCACGCGTTCTGACCCGCGTCCGCGTCCACCGCCACCACCTTGGCCACCAGCGCGCCGGGCTCCGACGAGCGCGGCGCCAGCTCCACGCCCGACCACGCCGCGCCCGACACCGACCCCGCCCGCGCCGGCGGAGGCGGCGGCGGGTACAGCACCTGCGGCGCGTTGTCGTTCTCGTCCACGATCAGCAGCCGCACCGACACGTTGCTGCTCAGCGCCGGCGCGCCGCCGTCCTCCGCACGCACCCACAGCTCCAGCTCGCGCACCTCCTCGTAGTCGAACGAGCGCAGCGCGTACAGCGCGCCCGTCTCCGCCTGCACCGACACGTACGACGACAGCGGCGCGCCCCGCACCCGCCCCTCCCACAGCCGGTAGCGCACGCGCGCGTTCTGCCCCCAGTCCGCGTCCGTCGCAAGCACCGTCAGCACCAGCGCGCCCGCCGCGTTGTTCTCCGCCACACGCGCGCTGTAGCTCTCCTGCGCGAACACCGGCGCGTTGTCGTTCACGTCCAGCACCCGCAGCGACAGCACGGCGCTGCTCTGCAGCGGCGGCGACCCGCCGTCGGCCGCCCGCACCGTCACGTTGTACTCCGACACCTGCTCACGGTCCAGTTCTCTCGCTGTCACCACCCGGTAGTAATCCTCAAAAGATTTCTCCAGTCGGAACGGGATGTCCCCGTTGAGCGAGCAGCGCACCTCTGCATTGGCCCCCGAGTCCCGATCACGGACGTGCAGCAGGGCTACCACCGTCCCTGACAGAGCGTCCTCAGAAATCTCACTCACCGCCGACGACACTGTCAGTTCGGGAGTGTTGTCATTCACATCTGTTACAGTAACCACAACATTCGTCGTGTCGAAGAGTCCTCCACCATCATGTGCCTGCACCTCCAGTTCATAGTAATCGTCTTCCTCGAAGTCCAGGGTCCTCAACAGGGTGATCGCTCCACTGTTGGCATCCAGATGGAAAATCTGCGAGGCTTTCTCTGTGATTTTTTTTAACGAGTATTTAACGTGCCCATAGAGCCCGACGTCGGCGTCCGTGGCCGTAACGGTGACGAGGGTGGATCCCACAGGCAAGTCTTCGGGCACACGCACCGTGTACTCCGACTGGCTGAACACGGGCGCGTTGTCGTTCGCGTCCAGCACCGTCACTCGAATCCGAGCCGTGCCCGTCAGCGCCGGATCGCCGCCGTCACTCGCCCTCAGCACCAGCTCGTGAAACACCGCCTCCTCCCGGTCCAGCGCCTTGGCCAGCACCAGCTCGGGACGCTGATTCCCGCCGGGGGTCGCCTTCATGGCCAGCGAGAAGTGCTCGTCGCCGCTCAGCTCGTAGCTCTGCAGAGAATTCCGTCCCACGTCCGGATCAACAGCATCCGGCAGGAGAAAACGCGACCCCGGGGCTGTCGTCTCGCTCATTCTCAGCTCTGTTTCTGCCTCTCGAAAGCTCGGGGCGTTGTCATTAATGTCCGTGATTTCCACTTCGATTCCATAAACCTGCATTTTCCCCTCCACTATCAGCTCACAGCGCAGCACGCATTTCTCCACCACCCGGCACAGCTGTTCTCTGTCGATCCTCTCCGCCGTCACTAAATGTCCCGTCTTCCCGTGCAGAGCGAAATACTGCCTCCTACCTTTATCCAAGATGTGGATGCCACGATCTCGGAGCGCCGGCAGCTGCAACCCCAGGTACTTGGCCACGTCGCCCACGAACGAGCCCTTGGGCATCTCCTCGGTCACCGAATACCGCAGCTGCCCCCACGCCGCCTCCCACGCCGCCAGCAGGACGGCCCAGAGCAGAGCTCGCTGCCGCCGGCCCCAGCGCCTCCCCGCCGCACACATCTCCGCCGCGGCACCGCCGGCACTGCAACGCCGCCGATCCAATTGTCCCTTCTTCTCAATGCACTCAACTGCTATACTGAGCTGCAGCCGCCTGTCCCTCCGCTTGGCTGCAGAATGGACCAGCACTGCGGGGACGATCGCGGGCCGCAGAGCTGTACCGGGAGCGAGCAACCGAGCGACTCTATCCTCGGCGGGCGGGGCTGCTGCGCTCCGATCTTCCTCTCTCTCCTCTCGGTCAACAGCGGCGCCCGCAGCCTCCTTCCGGCACTGCAGGCACCGAGCGCTGCCGAGCGCTGTCGCCCTGCCTTGCACACGGACAGCTCACGGGGAGGGGAGTGTCGCCACCGAGACATCGGATCCCGTGAAGAGGGGACCACCTGCATCGGCTGTTTTGCAGTCGATCTGTCTTTGATCATCCAGCGGATCACGATAGGGAAGAATTCAGAGTAATCCCGTGGGCATGGTTATTCTATGGCACGGTAAACTAATAATTTACTAATCTCACCATATGTAAATTAAAACACATGTTCCTGTTTTACCCTCTACATTACTGCTATTCTTATCCCTTTCGTACAAAAGCGTCTTCTACAACAGGCTCTCATAGAGAAAACGTGAAGATACCTCATCCCGGAAAAACAGAGCTATTAAGTTCATTAACACGAGCGGGACGAGAGCAATTGCATGTTTCTTGAAGTCAGGGAGCTAATCGTTTCAGGATTGAATTATAGGTAGAAATAACGATGCAGCTAAAACTCTCAAAGGCAAGGTTAAGAACTTGAAATATTTTATACCCCTTCCTAAGATATGACAAGGGTTTACCTCCTTTATACACATTTACTGTTAATCAAGGCATTCTAGGTTTCATTTTCTCTGAAATCAAGCTGTAAATCATTGAAGTTCGTTTGTAAACTATTCATCCAATGCTTTCAAATTCACTTTGGTACAATCTGCATCCAAAAAAAGAATTGTAGAACAATACAAGAAAAGTACAGCTGCGCCCTCGAAACTGTGCTGACCACTAGTCAATGTGCAAACGGTTTGATTCAAGCGCCTAAAATGTCGTTTGGCCAATATCCTTGATATTGAACCTTTCGTATCTCAAATGTCTATCCTAGTAAACAGTCAGAATTGCAAAAATTTCCTTTTCTCGAAAACTCGAGCTCTACCAATACCTCCAAACGCTTTGTGTAAAGAGAACAGAAAAATAAAAGTCTCTAAAACAGCAACCACGTTACACTTTCACCAGTGTATGCAATAAAGTTCATGAAGCATAAAAGAGAGTGATCTGCCAGCCAGGATGTAAAAAAGCAAGGACCACTACTGCATTCCTCCTCCAAAACGGGTGACAGTCTCTGTTTCGCTCAGGATGTAGACCAGAACTTTCCACACACGTGTTCTATGTCAGTCCAAGTAGGACAAAACAAAATCTAACAAATGGGTCGGTGTAAAGCTATAAACCAGATCTATGTACACCCTGTCTGAACAAATCAATCTGGAAGGAAAAAGCTCCAAAACCAAGTGCCGGTGTTTTTTCTGGTCCATCCCTGACTTCGTCATGCCGAATCAGCCGCTCTCTCTCCACAAAATAGGAATCCACTTTCAATATTTTTAATGAACTCTAATTTATAGAGCAAAAGTGTTTTAGACAAAACATTTCGCCTGAAATTGAACCTGTGACAAAGGAGGAACCAAGACCTTCCTCTTCTCCGTGGAGGGAGGATAGTCCTTTCCTCATTTCAGTCCATCATCGAGACAGGAATGACTTACTAACAAAAACACGACCACAGGAAACCCGGAGAGACACTGCTACAAGTTCAAAAGACAGGTTTAGTCAAAGCCTCTCAGCTGAAACTATTACCAGAAAAACTCAAACATATCCGCGGCTACACGGAGAGGCAGATGAGGACTCCCCACTGACAGAACGAAGAGAAAACGAGGGAAAAAAGGGACAACCTTACAGCAAGCCTCAGTAATGCAAGGACGTAATTCCTTACAGACCTGCGGTACATTGGTGATGGCAGGCGGCTCTCCCGTCACGGCGTTGCTGCTTGGGCTCGGCTTCTCGCAGCAATCCCCGCCCAGAAGCTCCTCCGCCGACAGGATGGGCACCGGCGGCGGCGGCGGCCAAGCGGCCTCGGGCACGGCGCGCGCCGGCGCCGCCACGCACAGGTTGTAGGAGTAGGGCAAGGTGCCCTCGCAGAAGTCGGCCGGGAAGGCGGCGCCGGCCACCGAGAAGCGCTGCGCGCCCAGGCAGCGCAGCACGGCGGGTGGCCCGGCCCGGCGCAGCCGCGCCAGCACGGCCAGCGCCACGCTGAGCAGGAAGAGCGCCGAGAGCAGCGCCAGCGCCAGCACCAGGTAGAACTGCAGCTCGGCCGCCGGCGCCTCGGCGCCCGCCGCCCGCTCGCTCAGCTCCGGCAGCGCCTCCTGCAAGCTCTCGGCCAGCACCACGTGCAGCGTGGCCGTGGCCGACAGCGCCGGCTGCCCGTGGTCCTTCACCACGGCCACCACGCGCTGCTTGGCCGCGTCCCTCTCGGACACGGCGCGCGCCGTGCGCACCTCGCCGCTGTGCAGCCCCACGCGGAACAGCGCCGGCTCCGACGCCTGCACCAGCTCGTACGACAGCCACGCGTTGCGCCCCGCGTCCGCGTCCACCGCCACCACCTTCGCCACCAGGTACCCGGCCTCGGCTGAACGCGGAACCACCTCGAAAGGCGTCGGGGCCGCTCCCGGGGCCTCTCCCGGGCCCGGCGCCGCCGGCCAGAGCACCCGCGGCGCGTTGTCGTTGCGGTCGAGCACGAAGACGCGCACCGTGGCCGTGGAGCTGCGCGCCGGCGCGCCGCCGTCCTGCGCCCGCACGGCCACCAAGAACTCGCGGCACTGCTCGTAGTCGAACGAGCGCTGCGCGTACAGCGCGCCGCTCCGCGCCTCCACCGACACGAGCGGCGCCGCGCCCGCCGCGCCCGCGCTGCCGCCCGCCAGCCAGTAGCTCACGCGCCCGTTGGCGCCCGCGTCCGCGTCCCGCGCCTGCACGCGCAGCACCAGCGCGCCCGCCGCGTTGTTCTCCCACACGTAGGCGCTGTACGCCTCCTCCTCGAACACCGGCGCGTTGTCGTTCACGTCCGACACCTCCAGCACCAGCTCCGTGCGGCTCGACAGCGCCGGCCTGCCCCGGTCCCGCGCCACCACCGTCACGCCGTGCTCGGACGCCTGCTCGCGGTCCAGCGCGCTCGCCGTCACCACCTTGTACGAGCCGCCCGACAACGCCACGATCGACAGCGGCGCCTCTCCCGACAGCTCGCACGACACCTGACCGTTCTCGCCGGAGTCTCTGTCCCGCACTTTTAGCACGGCCACCACGGTGCCGGTTGGAGCGTCCTCGGGCACCGGGGTCGATAGCGACAGAATCGTGATTTCGGGGGCATTGTCATTCTCGTCCGTGATATCTATGTGCACTTCGCAGTGATCAGTGAGCCCGCCCCCGTCTCTAGCCTCCAGGCTGAACGTGTATTTATTTTTTTCCTCGTAATCGAGGGGACTATCCGTCCTAATCTCGCCGCTTTCTCTGTCGACAGCAAACAACGTACGGACACCCTCCGGAATGTTGCCGAAGGAGTAGGAAACCCGCCTGTTGGAGCCCGCATCTGCATCCGTAGCCAGCAGTCTCAGCACCAGCGACCCCACCGGTAAATTCTCCGCCACTCGCGCCTCGTAGATTCTTTTGCTGAACACGGGAGGGTTGTCATTTAAGTCCGTCACATTGATGCGAACCTGGACAGTCCCTGACCTCTCCGGTTCCCCACCGTCCACTGCAATCAGCACCAATTCCAAGGAGCTCTGCTTCTCTCGGTCCAACGCTCTGTCCAACACTAATTCCGGCTGCTTTTTTCCACCCGGACTCTCCTTCATGGAAAGTGAGAAGGACGGGTTTCTGGTGAGTTGGTAAGACAGCAGAGAGTTGCTGCCCACGTCCGCGTCTCTGGCCATCTCCAAGGGAAAGCGAGCACCGGGAAGCGTCCATTCACCGATCTCGAGGTCCAAAGCAGCCTTGCTGAAGGCCGGAGAGTTGTCATTCACGTCCTCGATGGACACCTCCACGTGGAAAACATTCAGCGGGTTGTGCACCAGCGCCTCGAAGCTGACGAAGCAGGTCGCCGACTCGCCGCACATCTCCTCTCGGTCCAGCCTCTCATTCACGTACAGATTCCCGTTTTCCTCATTCACCGTGAAGTATTGCTTCTCCTCGCTCAGCCGCAGCTTGCGCGCCGGCAGCTCGTCGGCGCTGAGCCCCAGGTCCCGCGCCAGCGGCCCCACGAGCGAGCCTCTGCCCAGCTCCTCGGCGATGGAGTAGCGGACCCGCTCCGCCGCCGCCCCGCAGCACACGCACAGCAGCACCGCGCACAGCAGCGCTCGCCCGCCGCCCGGTCCGCGCCTCTGCCGCCGCCTCACCGCCATTCTCCCTGAGCAGCGCTCGCCAAGCTCCTGCCTCCTGCCGCTGCCCTGTCGCCCTTCCAGCCGCTCTCGCCAGACAGCGCAGGGGCCGCCGGAGCACAGACACGCCGCTCTGGCCGCCTCGGACGCCGCTGCTGCTGCTGCTGCTGCTGTCGGTGCCGCTGCCGCTGTGGCCGGCGCCGGGCGAGCGAGCAGCCTGCGGGGGCAGGACGCGGCTGCGGCGGCTTTGGGCGGCGGCGGCTCCAGCGCCGCTCGGCGGCGGCCAACAGCGGCACCCGGAGGCGCCGCGACGCCACTGCAGCCGCCGGATGGCCGCGCTCAAGGGGGCTCGGCTTTGGGCGGGGCTCAGCGGCTGCACCGGCCAGGGGGTCTCTCCTAGACAGCAATCAGGAAGCCCAGAAGCTCTTGTTTAATTCGACTCCAAGGCGTTTGTGAGTGCGATGCCCATATGTGTGCTTTTAGTGCATCGTTTAGAATCCCGTTGAATACTAAGAAGCAAATTTTCTTGGCAGGCAAATAAAGAATGGAATTCCCCTGCTCTTAATAAAACCACGGCGCATCTATAGCAGCAATAAATGATATTAGTGGGAAGAATTCAAGACCTTTTTCCCACTATGTCACATGTCTTGAATTCTCCTTTCATTACTTGGCATGAATTAATGTCACATGTAGAGCAGTACAAAGGAATATAAGCAATCTCTATCTTAAGGTTGGACATTAAAATATACTCTCTTTTTTCTGATTCATGGAAGTTGTTTTTTCTGCGTCTCCATATCTTAGGGCCTGACAATGGGAAAGTGCAAAACAACGTTGAGTTCTTCATAGATCCAACCAGTGTTTTCGGCTGGAAGGGCTTTGTAAAAGTTATTGGAAGGGTTCTCTAAAACTCATTGGATCCACACCTCTGCCATGAGCAGAAGCACTTTCTGCTAGACTTGAACGTTGTAGGCATATCCATAACTTCTCTGGGCAATATGTTACATTTTCTCAAACCCATACTGTAAGCCTTTCTCCTAAGCAAAACATCCCCTTTTTCAATTGACAACGTTTGTCCATGGTCCTGTCACCCCAGGTCCTGGTAAAAAGAGCTAGCTCCATTTTTCTTATAAATTTACTTTATAAATGGAAACACCAAAAATAATTTGAAAAGTCTACACAGACGCATCTTTTCTTCATTCCTGGATTCTTAAACTCCCTCCGTCCTCCTGCACAGCAGAAACGTTCCAGCCCTCAGACCACTTGCATGATCCTTCTGGGGATTTCAGCAAGTCTTTTTGGAATATTGGCCCCAGATCTGCATGAAATAATATAGCTGTACTCTCACAAAAGGCGTTTTGAGGAGGTGAAAGACCTCCCTTTACCTACTGGTCAGAGTACTTGTTATACAGAGCAGGATACAATTTGAGCAGAAGGTGCACCTTGCCAATTCCTGTCCCATTTAATCACCCGCCATTAACCCAAAGCATTTCTTTGCAAAGCTGTTCCCTATCCTCCAGCCGTAACTGGGGATAGCCCCAACCCAGGTGTGAGACCTTGCCCTTCACTTCGTTTAACTTCCAGATGTTTGCATGGGGCCACCTCTCCAGCCTATCCCTCACTGGCATCTCTGTCCTTTCGTGAATTAACTCAGTGTCAGCTGCACATTTGCTGAAGGAGCACTCAGTTGCACTATGAAGATACTGAACAGTATTGGTCCCAGTAAGGACTCTTGAGGGACAACACAAGTTACTGCTTTCCACTTGGACGTTGAGCTACTCAATAACTCTTTGGAGGTCACTATGCGGCCAGTTCCTCACCCATTTAACAGCCTTCAGATCAGTGCCCAGCATGTTCTTCTGGGAGATGATATGGGGGACATTCTGCACACGTTCTCCCACTGGCCCCTGATTTGTTCATGCAAACCTTGCCTGGGCCACTCTGCATTTTAAGGACTGCAGCAGAGATACTTTTGCATCATTACACTACAGACAAAGTGTTCCTGGGTGAACACACCTATGTCCATGAAACCCTTCCTACAGCTTCCTCTCTACAGCTGTAAACATCACAGGTTTGTGTCTGGGAACTCCACGTGCACTTGGGCAATTAGGACAGATGTGACCACCTACATAAGATCAGATGCCCTGAGGTTGAGCTCATTGCTATGCAGGAGTTGGAAACATATAGAAATGAACAGATGCAAAATAATTTTGTAGGTCTCACTTGCTCTGCAGAAGCAACTCAAATCACACTGTACTCCTTCAGGTACAAGCTTCATGTTCTCTATGACATATGACAAGCAAGGGAATGACCAATTCTTCTACAGCCTCGCACACAGAGCTTCCCTCTCTTCTCTTCCTGCTAAGCCACGCAAATGGAAGGTTTGCCTGTGACCATCTCCTCACTGGTGCATTATTATTGCCTTATTATGAGATGATAATGCACTACAATCACACCGAGAAGGGAGGTACATTTGTCTGCTCACCTGAGAAGCAACCGAAGGATTCTAAAGGACAGAAATGATAAACAACCACATTAAAAAACAGGCAGTCATCCAACAGAGAATGGCTCATCAAACCAATGGCTTGGAGTGAATCTCACCATCTTCTTTATCACAGACACTTTTTCACAGAGATGCAACTTCTTCTAAGGTCATTTATTTCTCCCATGAATAACAGAACACAAGGTAACTCTCACCTCTCCTGCCTTTCACTCCTGCTCGAGCAAGAGCAAGAGACACTAACACACAATACATTGCTAAAAGAAGACAGGTTGTGGATAATTGTAAGTACACCCACACAGAGAGTAAATATAAAAAAAAAAAAGAAAAAAACCCACCAAAACCACAAATCCACAAAATATAAATATGACAAACAAGACCAGGAAGCATTAGAGGACAGTAAGCTATCAGAGATGCTCACAAGGAAGTCTTCTAGGCCTGTATTGCAGGCATTGAAACTCATCCCTGAGAGCACCTAGATGTCATTGAGGTCTCAAGCTGCAAGTGTGGCCCTGAAGAATTACTTCGTACTACATGATGGGAAGATTCTTTTTAAGAATTTCCCACACACAGTTGTATCCTAGGTGGCTGAAATAAAGACGTGCTGAAAAACAATAGTCAGGGTTTCAAATTTGAAAGTATTGACCAGAATTGTGAAAATGAACTACAACCTTCCTGGAAACAAAGGCCTGAAACAAAGTTACAACTCTGAAGAAATTCTACACCACGATGTTACATACAGATATGGATGGATAATGGAGGTTTCACACTGGATTAATTAGCTACTCTACACCTGAATCATGGTTTTTTTATGAATAGTTACTGTGGAAAACTTTATTGCTTTGTGCTTCATGGTAGAGAAACCAGGATCAGAACAGAAATGGCACCAACACGAAGCATAAAATGAAACCATTTCTCAGCCAAACCCACATTGATCCACTGATTTTCCTGGCACAAAACTGAACTCTCACCCTCCTCACTCTGCATTCACAGCCTTTAGGTTCACCATCAACATATACCAAAATTCTGGCTGTATGTCAGCCACAGAGAAAGCAACATATTGGAGAAACATATATTTATGAAGCTGTATTTCTTTAATGAAATGTTCATGGTGAGGCATGATGGGGCTCTGAACAACCTGGTCTGGTGGAAGGTGTCCATGCCCATGGCTGAGGAGTTGGAACGAGATGATCTTTAAGGTCCTTTCCAACCCTAACTATTCT
>NW_028147898.1:0-6294 GCF_008360975.1 Lichenostomus cassidix
CTGTTGGAAAACACAGTTTTCCAGCAAAACTCATGCTAACCGAACAGAGCTGAGCAAGGTTTCAGTGTTCCCAGGCCTCAGTGAAATTCCGACAAGCTGCAGTGGTTGTTTGCCTGAGAATGTTTTGTGGGAAGAATGCCATGAGAAAGATTAGGAGTCAGAAGTGTTATGAGAAAAGAATAAGGGAGTTAGCAGGAGGATCCCTGGGTGTGTGAGAACAGCTGCAGGTGTGTGTATGTATCTATAATTAGAAACTTCTGTAACAGTATATAAGTCTCTCGTTTAGTGAAATAAAATTGGAGCTTACTTTATATCTCATATTGAGAGTGCTGTGAGTTTTCCCTCGCGCCGCGTCTCGTTAAATGGTGACTCCGACGTGATACGGAGCAGCAGGATTTACAACCGACGATTACGGACCCTGACAACGGAGTTTTACGACCCTGCTTCTGAGAGCGGTGCGAACGGAGAGGTGCTTGGGGAGTGCAGCCTCAGCGTGTCGAGTCTTCGTCCGAATTGGAGAAGGTCGGAAGACACAGGTGAATACCTGCCTACCGTGAGGGCTATACTTCGGTAAACTGCACAACTCTGGCAATTGCGAGCCTCGATCGAGTGCTTAGACGGTGTTGACCAGGACCTGAAAACCAGCTGGACCCAAAATGGAATCAGAGGTAGCCCAAATTTTATTGTTATGCTTTTTAGAAAAGCACGAACTCAGTAGCCTGTTTTATTTGGCTGGCCTGATGGCAGTAGGACAAGCTTATGGATTTTTTACAAATCCTATTACAGTATTCAGTGTAACAGAATGGTTGAATTACGGAGCTGTTTTACTTTTGAACTGTGATAAAATTGCAAGAAAGCTTGGCAAATCATGGAGTAAAGTTGTAGCCTGCTTACAAATACATGCCACAGAGCAAAACCTTACGTGGCTCACGGCGCAGGACATAGTACCCGCATTAAGCAGAGAAAAGCCTGTGAATTACTGTGCCGCTTTTGATCTGCGTAATACTTCGGCAGCCGCGGCACAGCTGCCAGGGAAACCCCCCCCGCCGGGGAGGGGGGGGAGAGACTGCTGGTAGCCGAGAATTTAAAGTTGCTCAATTGGATGAAAAGTCTGTTCCTGTCTCAATATATCACAGAGTATGGCAATGTTACAACGAAAAACATCTTAGCTGCTTTGTTTGAGAGAGTCACTGTTGGACTTTTGCCAGAACAACTCAATATTTTGTTAGAACGAGCTCCGATATCGCGGGTAAAGAAACAGAGTAACCAGAAATCATTCCGATGTTACCGATGTGGGAGTGGGGAACATATAAAAAAGATCTGCAATGAAAAAACTTGGTGTTCCCGCTGTAACAAAGATACTCACAGTACAGAAGCTTGTAGAAACAAAAAGAACAAAGGAAAAGTGACCAATGACCAAAACCAGCGGCGGCTCCTACCCCTCACTGCGCGCCGCCGGCACGCCACACAAAGGAGGCTCCTACCGGAAATTGTTCCAACCGTGGCTTCCAGCCGAATGACAACCAGAGCGGAAGTTCCAGAGGGTGCCCCGGTGGGCGGAGCCATGAGCCATCCACGCCTCCTTCACTGCCCCAACTGTGACGTCTGTGGTGAAACCCTAAACTCTATACCTCCCCAAAGATGAGGAAATGATTGACAGCTCCAGCAACGAACCAAAACTAACCAACAGCGTTGCCAGCAGAAACAGCAGTTTGATACAAGATAGAGTTGTTTCTTTTGTAATCATGGAGAACTTTTAAGAATTTCAAAGATGCGAATCTTCTTCAATGCTCTGAACTGGAGATTTTTCATCTCCCGCTCGGGAATCACATCCATGTCGTTCCCCATGGCGGCAGCGATCCCGCCACGCTCTCTAGCTTCAGAAACAAATCTTTGAACACGTTCTCCAGCTGTTTTCTTCAAAACCTCTAATTATTCGCTTTGCAGAGTGAAACATCCATTACCACGTATTGACCAACAAGCCAAAACCTATTTCTAGCAATTTACTAATAAAGAAGCATTGTAACAAGATATTATCCTGATAAAAAAATAATAACACCTTGAATACTAAAAGCCTTGAACGAAAATTGAATTTTGCTAAAGCATTTGTGTGAATGTGTGAATGTGGTAGGCCTACTGAGAGTGTTTGCTTTTTGAATGCTTTAATGTATAAATGAAGGGTGTGATTGATAAGAATGTGATTTTGATTTCTTGAGAGTTTTAATGTGTGAATGAGGACCTGTGAGTGAAGTTATACTAGTTTAAATTACCTGTTAAGTATCTTTTGATTAAGCATAGATTCTGTTAAAGTTAAGCAATAGTGAATTTAAATTCTATTAAGTTGTAAGTTCTATTAAAGTTAAGATTCTGTTAAGTAATATTAAGTGATGTTAATTTTAAATTCTGTTAAGTTTAAATCTTGTTAGAGTTAAGTTGTTAAGATAATATCAATTTTAAATTCCATTATAGTTAAGTCCTAATTGTTAGTTTAAGATGAGTTATTAAGATTAAGTTTTATTCATTTTTAGTGATATTAATTTTAAGTTTCAAATTTGTTAGTTTATATTATTATTCACAAAAGCTTTGCAGTTTTATCTTTTTAGTTAAAGTTAAGTAATAATATCTACTACTTTCAAATATTTCATCTCACCTTATATAGCTATCTACAAAAATAGTAACATGTTAAGATACTCTTCTTATTGATATTAATCAAAGCTTGTTTATAAGATGTTCTGAGAAAACCCTTCCACTTAGCACCTGAGCTCTGGCCAAGCTTTGGTTCTAACTGGCTGGGAAACATGCCATGAGTCCCAAGTATTTTGCATCAAAATGTGATCAAATAATTTTCATTTACCAAATTGAATTTATAAAAGCTAAATCTTCTTCCAAGTAAACTTAGAGTCCTTGTCCGGAAAAGGTTCTCTAAGCTTTACCTGTGAAGTGAATGTTTTCAGCAATGACAATTTCTAGACCATGGCAACATATCTAACTAGTGAAATTTCCTTAAGTAACTTTATAACAATTCTAATAATAACAATAACTTATAGCAAAGTAAATTAATCTGATAACGAGACAATGTCTGTTCTCACAACAGAAACGGGGGAATTGTTGGAAAACACAGTTTTCCAGCAAAACTCATGCTAACCGAACAGAGCTGAGCAAGGTTTCAGTGTTCCCAGGCCTCAGTGAAATTCCGACAAGCTGCAGTGGTTGTTTGCCTGAGAATGTTTTGTGGGAAGAATGCCATGAGAAAGATTAGGAGTCAGAAGTGTTATGAGAAAGAATAAGGGAGTTAGCAGGAGGATCCCTGGGTGTGTGAGAACAGCTGCAGGTGTGTGTATGTATCTATAATTAGAAACTTCTGTAACAGTATATAAGTCTCTCGTTTAGTGAAATAAAATTGGAGCTTACTTTATATCTCATATTGAGAGTGCTGTGAGTTTTCCCTCGCGCCGCGTCTCGTTAGGCTGCAATTAGATCTCCCCAGAGTCTTCTCTTCTCCAGTCTGAACAACACGAACTTACTCAGCCTGTGTTCACAAGAGACATTCCTCAGTCTTCTAATCATCTTTGTGGCCCTCCACTGAATATTCTGCAACAGGTCCATGTCTCTCCTGTGCTGAGAGCCCTAGAGTTGGACACAGGGTCTCATGAGAGAAGAGTAGATGAGGAGAATTACCTCCCTTGACCTGCTGGCCACACTTGATAGAGACCATAATGTGGCTGATGTTTTGGGCAGCAAGCATCCACTGTCAGCTCAAGTCCAGTTTTTCATCCTTCTTGGCAGGACTGTTCTAACAATGAGTTCATCTCCCAGGTGTAACTCTTGCACTTGGACTTGTTGAACCTCATGAAGTTCTCATGGCCCCACTTCTCTAGTTTGTCCAGGTCCCCATGGATGATATGCGTTCCTTCTATTGTGTCAACTGCACCACTGAGCTTGGTATCATCTGTAATTTTTCAAACTTTTTAACATAGTGTTTCTGGAACAATGTACATAGATCCCTTCAGGGCAGTCTCAGCCTTTAACGCAGTTCACTAAAAAAATTGAAATGAGTATCAACCAGTGTGCTATGTCTGTCATATGAGACCTTTAGAACTAAGGATGAGGAAAAAGTCACCCATTGTTTTATGCAAAATCAAAGCACTTACAGTCTAATTTGTGAGCACAAATGTTTTTGCTGTTGCTTAGTATAATTTCAGTTCCAGCAGTACATGAAAAAGGAAATAGAACAACCTAAGACTAATTCAGTAAACCTAATTCTCTTAAAATTATGGCTTTACCCAATGACAGTTGAATATTGGGAATAGGATCTAACTTACGGACTTGAAAGAAGCACGTGTAAAGCCAAGTATATGTTAAGTTTTGGTGAGTTGACATCATCATAAAAGGCACCCCTTGACTTTTCCAAAAGAGGAGGTGAATTAACCTTAAAAAGCAGTTACTAATATATTTTCAAATTAGTATTCAATTTAAAAGTTCCTTTGCTATTCATTGTTCATAAGCATTTGTGTGGCCTACATTATTTATGAAGAAGTTACAAATCCTGGAAAATCCTTAAAGGTTTAGGATCTCTGACAGGATGGTGAAGGATTTCAGCTTCTTCCCTCTGAGGTCCAAACTGGTATTCAGTCTAACCAGATGCTGCCTCTTTACTCAAGGAAAACTCTATTTGTGTCAGTGGAATTTTTTTTGGAGTACAGCTGGACTTGACCCATTGAAAAGAAATAATTGTCTGGTTTTGGTTTTCCATGGCTAGACAAATACTCTTGCTCATTCTTACTTATGCATTGTGTGGTCTCATCAAATTCAGAGGTGTCATTTATTTAGTTGAAATTTGTGTTTGCCATGAACCTGAGTAACCAGATGTAGTCCCTATATGTGACATAACTGCTGTGCCTAGTAATCAGATCTCCTTCTCCATGTAATTTAAAAACAATTACAAATTGAACTCATAATTGGGTTATTTTAAAAGTAAACTTTTTGTCACTTTCTTATATTTGCTCAAATGTCTTTTGTATGACATTTTGTCTTTATCTTGCTGGGTAGTTCCTATTTTGCTATCACAGTCAATCCAACTTCTCCAAGTTTCACTAATGAAGTCTTCTGGAAAAAAATGTGAAGTGGCTTGCAGCACATTCAGACACTAGCCGTTAAGAGCTGGCACTAAAATTCACACTAAAAAATTGTACATATAACAATAGGCAGAACAAAAGCTAGCGTTACAATTACTACTACATTGCATGCAAAAGAAAGGGTCAGCCATGGAACCTTTTGTCACACAAACAAACCTCTGATATTACCTCACAGTGAGGGCCTGTAGGAATTATGTTCTATGGGAATTATTCTTGACAAATGATTCCAAAAAAGAGGCTATTTCTATAGCAGTGTTCACGTAGCCTACACACTTTCATCTTCCAGTGTAGAAACAGGCTAATTTATTAACCTTGCAAAGACCTGTTAAAACATATTTGGATTCCCCTGGTTGAATGTTGAATCACTGTATCAGCATAACAGAAATCTTGGCTACTGTGTAACATCTGCCCATTTTGATGTCTATCTCCAATAAGAGATAAATATTTTTTAGATACACCTAACACCTATTTTTTGACTGCATTGCAAGCCAAATTCTGCTGTTTGGCTTATAACTTTTCTTCAAATCACAGAACACCATATTTATAAATCAACTCATGCTTCAGAATATCACTGCTCTTAGTAGTATGGTAAATTAATTACTTGACTTTAAATACATATTCAAGGCATTTTAAGAGCTTTTGTGCTCATATTGAAAATATCTCAATGATTTCTATAGATGTCAACTATCCATTGAAATGCCATATAGCAAATGTGGACTTAATATATAAACAGCTTTTAGACCATTAAGCCATATATAATTTTATGTGCAAATTGCTTTTTTCCCCCTGGAACTATTAGCTGTGATTTTCATCAAGTTTTTAATATGATTTTTCCTTAAAAGTATTACCTTCAAAAAAGCTTTACCAATTACAGGGGCTGATGATCCAGCCCATCATGTGACCCATTATGTTCAAAAGGTTTAAAAATAATTTTTATATCTAAATTTGGTGGAGTTTTAGAGATGTTCTTGTTCATGAAAATCCAGTGGCTGGGATGATATTGAACCTTAGCCTATCCTATTTGCTATAATTAATTGTCTTGGTTTGAAAACAAACCAGTGGGAGATCACAAGTCAAGATTGAAATTAAAAATAAGTGAAATAATACAAGGAAAAGCACTGACAAAGTCAGATACAACCTAACACCCTGTTGGGGTGGT
>NW_028147899.1:0-627 GCF_008360975.1 Lichenostomus cassidix
ATATGGCACGAACCATCAGTAAAGAGAGAGTGTCACTTTTCTTCTTCTGGTAGCTGGGGCCTCCTCAGCACATGCCATCTTCACCTCCGCCTCTTCTGATGATAATATGAATTTTTTGCCTCTGGGCCAGTCTGTGATGACTTCCAAGATCCCTGGACTTCCTCTTTGAACAACCAGCCCAGCACTGGTAGTTGGGTGCCAGCAGAAGCTGTGCTTTGGTGCCTGTCACTTCTGAAACAGATCATAAACTGCCCGTATCTGCAGTGTGGTGTAGGGGTGTAGGTGGCCTGGGATCCTTTGTATCCCAGACTCAAGAACCATAGAGCTGTCCTTGAACCTCCCCAGCTCTCTTCTGCCAGAGGCTCCAGGATGGACTATTCTCCCTGGCTGTGGTGTGCAGCACATTTTTCACATCTTGTCCTGTCCTGACTGGCCCAAGGGCTACTGTAGGAACAATCTCCTCTTTAGTTTGTTCAAAATCTTGTTGCTGTTAAGGACCCCACTTGAAATCCATCTTCTTCCATGTCACATGAGGGTGACATAGAGAGGGTTTACAGTCTGACTGTAATCTGGAATATGGATTCTCTAAAATACCCCAGTGCCAGGAAAGCCTGTGTTTCCTTCCTG
>NW_028147900.1:0-628 GCF_008360975.1 Lichenostomus cassidix
TGGAACTTAAAACAACAAATATTGAGTAACAGTTGAACTTAGTGTTAATTGAATTTAAGCTTAATGAAATGTAAAATAACAGACAACATAATATACCTGTAATAAAATCTAAATTCACTTAACTTTAATAGTGTTTGAACTTAACAAAATTTAAAATTTAATATAATTTGTGGTGCTTTTATTCTCTTGACTCTGCTTAGCTTTTGTCTTAAGTAAGCTTATCAAGGTATTACTTGAGCTTAATTTTAATGGCATTCAACAGGTAGTTTAAATTATTTAGTATAGTTTTACTTATAGGCCTGGTCCACAAATTTAAAATGCTTTAGAAGCCAAACGACATCTACAGTATGCCTGTTGCAGCACTGTCACACCCACACACACAGACACACTCACACACACATAAACACTGCCCCAAACAACACTTATAAATAAAAATATTTCTTTAAATTTAGTGTGGCAGTTACTTTGTGAGGTAGTTTTGGATGTTTCTGCAAATAACTTACATGGGGTAAAGCTTCGGGTGAGCTTTACACAGTTAATTGCATTTAATAATTTTTGTAAATTATTTGATGTTTTGATATAAGGATTTAAGGGTAATGGCTCTAGCTTTATATTTTGTTTAGTTAAT
>NW_028147901.1:0-6369 GCF_008360975.1 Lichenostomus cassidix
TCCAGGCGGGAAGGAGGGAGCTCTGGGTAGGAAGGAGGGGGCACGGGCCCATCCCGCAGCCCCTTACCGCAGAGTCTGCAGTGGGCAGGCACAGTGGTCAAGCCCCTCACACAGCAGCTCCACGCCAGCATCGCGCAGCTGCTCGCTGAAGGACAAATCCAGCTCCTCCAGGGACTTGTTGGTGCTCAGCACAGCAGCGAGGTCCTCACATCAGGCGCTGGTTCGGCGGGAATACCGCAGCCTGATGGGAACCCCCAGGAAAAGCGCTCAGAACCGGCAGGAGGGCCCCCAGTTCCACCCTACCATGGTGATGGTCCCATCCTGGTGCCACAACTCTGGAGCTCCTTGCCCTGGCAGAGTGGGACAGAAGCACAATGCCGCCCCAGAGGGAGAGTTTGGGGCACATCCCCAGGTCTCAGGTCCTTTCTGTGGGGAATGCCTGAGGGATGCTGGGGGTGCTCACCGCAGGACGCGCAGGCAGCAGCCTGGGTGCCGCAGCCCCTCGCAGAGCAGGCGCACGCCGCTGTCACCCAGCGAGCTGTCACCAAGCTCCAGCCGGGCCAGGCCAGGGTGCTCCTCCAGCAGTGCCGCCAGCTCCGCACAGCAGCTCTCAGTCAGTTGGCACCACTGCAGCCTGCGGGAGGGCATGGAGAACAGGGGCTCAGCACACCTCTCCCGGTTGCTCACCTGCCCACCAATCCCGAGGGACCACACCCATCCCCAGCTAAATGAGGCCTGGCCTCCCCCCGACCACCTGCCCATGTCCCCAAGGAGCAGCAGAGCAGCACTCACCCGCTGCACCCCGGTTCGGGTGTCCCTGTCTTGCATGGGAGAGAGGAGATTTATGTGCTTTTGCAGTTTGACAGGTTTTAAGACAGCTAGTTCCCCAAGACTTAGTCCCGTTCGCAAGATTCTTTGATATCTGGCCGATTTGTCTAAAAATACCATTTATTTGACACAGAACATAACAAACATACAAACATAGAACAGATTGACACACATAGACACACAATGAATACATAATTGCAACACTATGGTAGCTAAAAATGCAATTATGGGGTAAAACCTTGCTTGAACTATAAAAATAGTTAAAAACGCAAGAAATGCTTGTTTGAACGATAATGCAAGTTAAGAAATGCTTGCTTGAGCTAGCTGAAATGCAAGTTAAGAAAGGTACCTATAAGTTAGCCGGAATAATACAATTTAGGAAACTCAATGATCTCACCAAATCCAGTTTTTGGAGCTGGAGATACATCAGCGTCCTCACTCAATCCCTCGGGAAGTAACCACAAAGTTTGCGTCCAAACTCAGGGGAGAAAGCTTTTACTTCACGTTCCATGTTCTATGTATAAAGCTTCTGATTTTACTGAGTTTTTCGTGGTGTTTTATAGGGAAAAGAGTGTGTATTTGCGGTCACCTGAAAATTATTCACATTCTCTCAGTGTCTCGCTCTGAGTTCCAGACGCCAGCACTGATAGTCAGGATTAAGCCATTGACTTAATCTGAGCCATCGATCTTGGCTAGCAATCAGGGAGAGAGAGAAGGGGGGGGTGTCTGTCCTGCCACAATCCACCCCTGTGACCCAAAGACACAACTCTTACTTCATGAAGTGACAGTGCAGGTGTCTCTTGCCTCCATGCTATAAAACGCACTCACGTTCTTTAATTTAGGTATCACTGTTAAATTTTTAGTATATATTGTGTTTCTAAATTGTATTATTCTCTAATGGAACGTTGTCTATGTTAATAGGAAGCATTTGCTGTTGCTTCAGTTTATGGGTTTATGTAGTAGATTATGTAACAGAATATATATATAAAAGAAACATCAGTAGTAACAACTAAGAGATTATAAAATATGACATTAACTTTAGAATGTCTATAGTAATTGGAGACAATTTAACAAGTTAGTTATGTTGATATAAGTTCATGTAGGGTAGATTATTTCCACCCCTTGAATCATAGGAGGATGTGATGCAGATCAGGAACGAAGAAGAGTAGTTAATGGTTGGCGATTCTTTTAGTTCAGTCTTCTTCTTCAGTGTTTCACCTGTTTTGCTTAACATGTTAAATGTTAGACAATTTTACAACATTTCAAAGGAATACACATACACATATTAATTGATTTGATTGTCTCAGGGGAGTTAAAGATGTAATGAAAATTATTTGTTTTATTTATTTGGAAGATAATTCCATTTGGGAATTTATATTTTATTTTGGAAGAATCAAAATTGATTCTGTAATTTGAATTATATTTTAGGATGAAATTTTTCTCACTGTGACAATCAGAGTTATAGATATACTAAGGTAATACTTGCAGAAATTAGATAAGATGTATATATATACACAAAAACATTATTTGAAATAATAAGATCATTGAATCATTTAGTACTCCAATAGTACTAAATAAGGTTTTCTTTTTGAGGCTTTTCTTTTTAGAGAAGATGGTCATCATTTGATTTATATATTTTTGTTGGTTCTGATTTTTGCAAATTTTTGGTATATAATTTATATATCATTAATGAACATTAATATTAGAAAATTCTTTTAGCTTTATTTTTACAAAGCTAGTAGTGTTTCATATTCTTTTGAATAGGCACACTAGTGTGTGGTTAACATGCTTGTCTTAGCTATGTTGAGATATGAATGACACTTGAAATAGATTTTTACTATAATTTTACAGTTACATTTAGGTAACTTCATTTTTTGGTGTAAAGCTATTTTTGGTGTTTTTAGACATCTGTATATACAGAGGCTTTAACAATTATTAGGGTTTTGTTACAATTTTGTTGAGATGGCTGATTAGCTATAATGCCTTACTGTAAATAATAACTTGTAAGCATAAGAAAAATGTAAACAATATTACAATGAATATTTTAGTTACAGTAAACTCATTAGTTACTATGCAGTCCAGTATGGTTTCTTTGTTTGGAGTTGTCTTCTTCGCTTGCAGGAGTTCAGGAGGTTTAATTTATTTCTTTAGCTGTGTAGGTAGTAAACAGCTTTTTCTTGCTGCTTGAAGAGATTCTTCTCTTGTTGCTTGAGTAGCTTGTCTTTTTCATTCAGGTACACCTAGCTTTTATCTGGTGAAAGTATACTTAAACATTTAAGGTTAATAGAGCAATGAAATTAACACGATTTAAGCAATAATAGATATGTGTTTTTGAGAATTGTTATTCCCCCTTTTGGCCTGTAGTTGCAAACACGTCGCTATTTTCACTGCTGTCAGATGGAGGCAGTGCAGGGTGGTTTGCGAGGAAATAGAGTCTTGCTCTGAGCAAAACTAGATTTGTTACAGGGGAAACACTCATTGGGAGTTGATTTTATGCTGGTAGCTATAAGAATCAGCAGCTATTTAGGCCATGGGCCCTCGAGCATTTGTTAGCATCATTGGTACAATCTCGATTTGGGATAGATTTTCAAAATTATTCAATGTGTGGTCATTTGGATGCGTTTTAACTCAGTTTATTTGGATTTTTTTTTTCGATTTCGAGCTTCAGCTTTCAATCTCTTTTCTGCCAAATTGCTTTTCTCACTTACCTGCCATTCAGCACTTGCCACTGACACAACCACTGTGCAACTCCAGCCCACACAGCACAAAAGTTTATACACACTTTTCCTGTTCCTTTCTTTATTGCTAGCAACACAGCTCTTAACTCTCTCACTTATGCACTTTCCAAAACTTTCTTTCATATTTAATATTCAGAGTTACTGCTCTGCACTTCATACACAACACCAATACGTTTGGCTGAAGCATTAGTAAACTATACACTTTTTAGCTTAGAATTTAGGGTAAGCTAGGACTATTTGTCTGCAAAATTTTACTGGGTCTGGCTTTGTTTGGAAAAAAAACTTAAACATAATTGTTAGATGTTTTAGAGATTTTACTCTAAATTATTTTTAATTTTGATATATAAGGTGATGTAGTTAGTTGCATTAATTTAATTAATTTTTGCTCAATTATTTATTAAATTTATCATCTCACAAACTTATTGAGTTTGTTAGAACTGAAGTTTGTAGAAACAACAATTTAGATCTTTTAGTAAAACTAAATTTTCTTTCTTTACGTGTTAATGTTTGCTCACAATCTATGTGGCACCAATTTAAAATTGCTAATTAATTAATTATATAGCTTTTAATTACTTATAAGTATATATTTTAGTTTAAAACTAAACAACTCTGATTTTAAGAGTTTAAAATACATGTTGCAGTGTTTTTTTTCTTATGCTTGCCTTATTTTGCAATGTAGAGAGAGAGATATCTCTGCTTTTAGTATGCAAATGAAGTTAGCTTGGAGTGAGGGACAGGAAAACTGGTTTTGCAGCTTTTTCCTCTACTAAGAAGTGGCTTCTAATTGCCCTTTGTCTTATCAATGGCTCATTTGCATTTTAAAAACTTAACTTTGGCTGTTCCCGGAATAGCCCTTGTGGGGAAGCATCTTAGTTGCTTCACTTTTAAACCAAACAGGTAAAGTAAAAAGAAATTATGTTTCCCTTTGCAACTGCTAAAATCTAGCACAAAAGGGCACAGGAGTTTTTAAGAGGATGTTAGAGGTATACAGAAAGAAGTATACAGAAAGCTAGGAAGATGTAGCATTTGAAAAAAACTGTTTTCAACACTCATTCTTTCTTGCTTCACTCTCACATTCACACCTTTTTATATCATACGGGCGTCCCCGAGATACATGTCGACATGATTTAATTTATACATTTTCACACACACTACATACACACGCCAGAGATTTTAAAGCATACTGATAATATACGGGAAGAAATTAGTAAATCCAGGAATTAGAGGTTTGTGAAAGGTATGTAGGAATGGGTGAGAGAGAGAGAGAGATGGGGGAGAGGGGGTTAGAAGTTTGCTAAGAGGTTTTTTTTTTTTCTTTGAAACGGAGGAGTTTGTTTCCCCGCTTCTTCCCCACACACTGTTTGTGCTAAAGAGATTTTCTTCTTCTTTTTAGAGATAGGGGTTTTTATGCTTTTGTGAGGATTCAATTTAACATTTGAATCATTAATTTTCATCAGAGTTTTTCTGAATTTTATAATTTTATTCCCAGGCGGGGTTATTAACTCTAGAATTTCTTTTATCATTTCTGTTTACTAATTACATGCAATTTTTAGATATAAAGCAAGTACATGAGAGATTCGTTAATTTCAGCAAGTTTTGTGCTTTATGTAATTTCATCAGAGGGTTTTTCCTCATTTTAAGCTAGTTTCTCACCAGCAGAGTGTAACATCTGTGTTTTGTAAGTTTTTGCTGAAGATTGTTTGTTACACATTTTGCTTATAGACAGAGGGCTGATAGATTTTTTGCTGATTACCTAGGCCTTTGGCAATCGGCATTTAATCTATTTTTAGAGCGACCAGCACTCTCTACACCCAGTGTCATGATGGTTGCTTTAGGTTTCATATAAAATGGTTTGTTAGACGTAAGAGATAACAGAACAAAGAAGCTAAACACTCATATACTACACAATATAGTTACTCATAGCTATGTGAATTTTTGTGCCTCCGTAAAATAAGATGTTAGCTCTTTAGCTGTTAATTTCTTAAATCGTACGCCAGATATCCTGCCGACTACGCCATTTTGTCTTGCATGGGAGAGAGGAGATTTATGTGCTTTTGCAGTTTGACAGGCTTTAAGATAGCTAGTTCCCCAAGACTTAGTCCCGTTCGCAAGATTCTTTGATATCTGGCCGATTTGTCTAAAAATACCATTTATTTGACACAGAACATAACAAACATACGAACATAGAACAGATTGACACACACAGACACACAATGAATACATAATTGCAACACTATGGTAGCTAAAAATGCAATTATGGGGTAAAACCTTGCTTGAACTATAAATATAGTCAAAACGCAAGAAATGCTTGCTTGAACAATAATGCAAGTTAAGAAATGCTTGCTTGAGCTAGCTGAAATGCAAGTTAAGAAATGCTTGCTTGAGCTAGCTGAAATGCAAGTTAAGAAAGGTACCTATAAGTTAGCCGGAATAATACAATTTAGGAAACTCAATGATCTCACCAAATCCAGTTTTGGAGCTGGAGATACATCAGCGTCCTCACTCAATCCCTCGGGAAGTAACCACAAAGTTTGCGTCCAAACTCAGGGGAGAAAGCTTTTACTTCACGTTCCATGTTCTATGTATAAAGCTTCTGATTTTACTGAGTTTTTCGTGGTGTTTTATAGGGAAAAGAGTGTGTATTTGCGGTCACCTGAAAATTACTCACATTCTCTCAGTGTCTCGCTCTGAGTTCCAGACGCCAGCACTGATAGTCAGGATTAAGCCATTGACTTAATCTGAGCCATCGGTCTCGGCTAGCAATCAGGGAGAGAGAGAAGGGGGGGGGTGTCTGTCCTGCCAC
>NW_028147902.1:0-629 GCF_008360975.1 Lichenostomus cassidix
CCAGGGAATCTCCTTCAGCAACTTAGGTGGCAAACAGAAGTGTATGTGCTCTGGAAAGGGATCTGGGCCTTTTGCTGGACGGTAAGGTCAGTAGGAGTCAACCAAGTGCCCTGGCAGCCAGAAGGGCCAGGCCTGTCCCAGGCTGCATCAGGCCCAGTGGAGCTCGCCAGTGCAAAGAAGGGATTGGGCCAAGTGCCCTCAGGACTGCTGTGGCCTCACCTCCAGCACTGTGTGCAGCTTTGGCAGCCACACTGCAAGTAGCATAGAGCAATGTTAGCTGCTGTCCAAAGGGAGCAAGAAAGATGAGGAAAGGACTGGCAGGCTGCTCTTATGAGGCACGGCTGAGCATGCTGGGCTTGTTCAGCTGAGAGGAGAGCAGCCTGAGGGGTCACCTCACTGCTGTCTACAGCTTCCCCACGAGAGGAAGCACACAGGGAGGTTTTGATTTTCCTCTGGGATCTGGGGAAAGGATGCAAAGCAATGGCTTAAAGCTGCACCGAGGAAAGCTCAGGTTGGTGATTAGGGAAAGCTTCTTTCTTCACTGTGGGGATGGCCCAGCAGTGGAACAAACTCCTCCCAGGAAAGGCTACTGGCCCCAAGCCTGTTGGTCCTAAAGAAGCAATTGGACA
>NW_028147903.1:0-635 GCF_008360975.1 Lichenostomus cassidix
TTCTTAGCTGTTCTCCATCCTGCATGCATTGTGTAACAGCAGGCAAGAGCAACTCCAGTCACACTGTTTACTCAGAAGGCATAGAGAGTTTCCTCCATCACTTTGTCCCTCAGCCTTTGCCTATTTGCCTTCATTTCTCTGCTCAGAAAGAGTGCCATTTGTTTGAAAATCAAGGGCTAGTGGTGTGGTGGGGAAGTAGGGTTTAGGGAACAGAGAGGTTCCTATAATTTACTGTATATTATCAATAAACATTGACATATTTTCAATTTGTTATACTGCAAAATTAGTTCTGAGTTGTAGTTTGTTTTATTTCACAAAAGCCCTCAGATTTGTGGGATTAGACTGCACATAGATCCATATTTCACTGAGCAAATCATTCCGAGAGAGACACAAGAGATTGTTCCTTGCATAAAGCTCCTGAGAGTCAAACATTTAATATTAACAAAAGGATACCTGAAACAAAACCTCACTGGAATATCCTTCACCCCATATAGGTGCACTTCCAGATTATGAAGTATTCTTTCATGATCTTTGGGAGGAGAGTAGGTAATACTGTCCCCTGCTACTTTCATACTACAAGTATGTGTAGCACCTATGAAAGTGAGTTGTACCTGAATGGAAATAATTAGATTTCC
>NW_028147904.1:0-652 GCF_008360975.1 Lichenostomus cassidix
CGATATATATGCTAAATTTATATTGGTTTAATATATTATTTATTATAATGATTTTCAGTGTTTAAATTTATACATGATTGCTATATATTTAATTTAAAATATATGCTTCTGGGTAATGATGTAATATTTAGATATAAATAATATTTTCTTGTATTTCAATATTATTTATTGTATTATTGTTTTGGATTAAATACAATATGTGTATAATATCTATTTTACAAATATGTCTTTTTAATAAAAGTCTTGCCTGTCATAAATGCAGTAACTACAGAGCATTAATATGTGTCACAGAAATCGCAGCAGGTAGTGAAACCATACATGTGCTAAATCTTTTCATAAAATTAATGGAACTAATAAACTATATAATATGTATCTATTTAAACATACATTTGTTGATAAAAATCTTGGTAGTTATACATATATATACTATAGTTATATACACATCTATCTCTCCGTCTCTCCATGTATTGCACGCACTCCTCTCTCTTTCCCAGCACTACGAGCTGCTGCTCTGCCACCAGCCGCGAGCCCCACGAGCACAGCCCTGCGCACGAGCCCCGCTAACAGTGCCGTAGGCCAGCACTCTTGCCAGGCGACGGCGCAGATCCAGGTAAGCTTCCATTGCCTCGGAGTGGGCGGCTGGATCCTGCGC
>NW_028147905.1:0-66826 GCF_008360975.1 Lichenostomus cassidix
GTCCCTTTCCCTGCAGTTCACACAGGAACCAGTTTGGGATCTTCCCACCCCAAACTGGTGCTGCTGGGTCATATCCCAGTCCCAAGAGAGATCTTCCCACTCCAAACTGGATCTCAAGATGGATCCTCCTACCCCAAACTGGTGCTGCTGAGTCCTGTCCCAGTCCCAGGAGTGATTCTCCCACCCCAAACTGGACCTCAGGAGGGATCCTCCCACCCCAAACTGGTGGTCCTGGGTCGTGTCCCAACTTCAGGAGATCCTCTAACCCCAAACTGGTGCTGCTGGGTCCTTTCCCAGTCTCAGGAGTGATCCTCCCACCCCAAACTGGATCTCAAGATGGATCCTCCCAACCCAAACTGGTGGTCCTGGGTTCTGTCCCAACTTCAGGAGATCCTCTAACCCCAAACTGGGCTGCTGAGTCCTTTCCCAGTTTCAGGAGAGATCTTCCCACCCCAAACTGGTGCTGCTGAGTCCTTTCCCAGTCTCAGGAGAGATTCTCTCACCCCAAACTGGGGCTGCTGGGTCCTGTCCCAGTCCCAAGAGAGACCCTCCCACCCAAAACTGGATCTCAAGATGGATCCTCTAACCCCAAACTGGTGGTCCTGGTTCCTGTCCCAGTCCTAGGAGGGATCTTCCCACCCCAAACTGGATCTCAGGAGAGATTCTCTCACCCCAAACTGGTTCTGGGTTTTGGGGTGTGGGTTGTGTGCTGGGTCCTTTCCCATGGTCTCAGGAGTGATCCTCCCACCCCAAACTGGATCACAAGATGGATCCTCCCAACCCAAACTGGATCTCAGGAGAGATCCTCTAACCCCAAACTGGAGGTGCTGGGTTGTCCCAGTCCCAGTTGGGATCCTCCCACCCCAAACTGCAGGTCCTGGTTGCTCTCCCAGTCCCAGTTCTGATCCTCCCACCCCAAACTGGAAGTCCTGGTTCCCCTCCCAGCCCCAGGCTGGTTCCAGAACCACCTCAGCCCCTCTCTGGCTCTGCCCCAACCTCTGCTCTCAGCTCCTCCCCGAGCTCTGTGAGTTCCCAGCAGGCCAGGCAGCCAGCTGGAGCTGCAATCCCCCTGGGCAGGGGCTGGAGAGCATGGGAACACAGAAATAAGGAGATTTTCCATGCTGCTCCCTCCAGGGACTCTGCCAGTCAGGATCCTCACTCCCCAGGTGCTCCCTGGCAGTGCAGCCTGCTGCAATCCTTCAATTCAGAGCAAAAAAAAAAACCCCATTTTGGAGTCAGGCAGCAGCAAACTGGGGGCTGTTTGTGCTCCAAAACGTCATGATTTACGAGCAAACAGAAGTTTGCAGCCTCCAGCCTGGCCCAGCAATCCGTGGGGCTGATGTCATGTGGAGAGAGCCCAGAACACGGAATTATTTTGATGGCAGTCGTTAGCAAGTGTTATTTTAAAAAGCTGAAAGGCTCCACTGGGCCCTGTGGCCTTTGAATTTTTTGGCTGTGGGGTGAGGGGCAGAGCCAAGGGGCTCTGGAATGGATGTGTCATCCCAGACTTGGACAAAAACTGGACAAAAATTGGACAAAAATCCCCATTTTTGGGCCACCTTCCTGGCTGCAGATGAGAGCAGAGGGGATTGCAACAGGGGGGGAGAGCAGAGAGGTCTGCAGAGCAATAATTTGAACCAGCAATGATGTCATTTCGGCCGAAAAAGAACGTGGAGTTTTGGGCAGTGAGTTGTTCTGGAGCTTGGAGGAGCTCAGGGCTGGCAGGAGCTGCAGGAAAAAGGAGAATAAAGAAAGGTCAGGGTGGAAAAGCAGCTCAGGATGGTCCTGAGGAGAGGTGGAGGAACAACCTGGGATTTTCTGGGAGGGTGAGGGTTGCAAGGAAATGGTGCTGCAGCTCTGGGCAGAGTTCTAGATCTTTCTGTTTGGGATTCTGGAGCCAAATTTGGGGTGAGTTGGAGCTCAGGAAGAGCCTGAGGGGTTGTTGGGATCCCAAAATGTGATCCCCAAACTGTGATCCTGAGTTTTTCTCTTGGTTTTGGACCCAAATCCAGCAAAAATCTGCAGTTTTTCTGGTTTTTAACCCAAATCCAGCAAAAATCTGCAGTTTTTCTCCTGGTTTTTAACCCAAATCCAGCAAAAATCTGCAGTTTTTCTCCTGGTTTTTAACCCAAATCCAGCAAAAATCTGCAGTTTTTCTGGTTTTTAACCCAAATCCAGCAAAAATCTTCAGTTTTTCTCCTGGTTTTGAACCCAAACCCAACAAAAATCTGCAGTTTTTCTCCTGGTTTTTAACCCAAATCCAGCAAAAATCTGCAGTTTTTCTCCTGGTTTTTAACCCAAATCCAGCAAAAATCTGCAGTTTTTCTCCTGGTTTTTAACCCAAATGTTGTTTTTTGGTTTTTGTTGTTGGTTTTTTTGTTTAATCTCCCTGATTTTAACCCAACCAGCAAAATCTGCAGTTTTCCTGGTTTTTAACCCAAATCCAGCAAAAATCTGCAGTTTTTCTGAGATTTAACCCAAAAAAGCCAAAAGCCAAAAGGTAAAAAGCCCCAAAAAGCCAAAAGCCAAAATGCCCAAAAAGCCCCCTAAAAACCCCAAAAAGCCAAAAGAAAGCCCAAAAAAAGCCCAAAATGAAAACCCAAAGAAGCCAAAAAACCCCCAAAAAAGACCAAAAAAAGCCCCAAAAAGCCAAAAAAAACCCCAAAAAAACCCAAAAAAACCCCAAAAAAGCCTCCCAAAAAAGCAAAAAAAAGCCAAAAAAAGCCAAAAAAGCCTAAAAAAAACCAAAAAGCCAAAAAGCAAAATAAGCAAAAACCCCAAAAAAGCCCCCAAAAAGCAAAGAAAAGCCAAAAAGCAAAAAAAAAAAAACCCAAAAAACCCCAAAAAAACCCAATAAAAGCAAAAAAAACCTCAAAAAAACCCTCAAAAAAAACCCTCAAAAAAAACCTCCAAAAAAACCTCAAAAAAGCCAAAATTAGCAAAAAAAGCTCCCAAAAAAGCCAAAAAAAAGCAAAACAAACCCCAAAAAAGCCCAAAAAATTTCAAAAAACCACCCAAAAAAGCCCCAAAAAAGCAAAAAAAAAAGCCAAAAAAACCCCAAAAAACCCCAAAAATCCCCAAAAACCCCAAAAAAGCCAATTTAGCAGCAGATTCCCCCTTGGCTCTCCCAGGACCAATTCCTCTCCAGCCCTGCCAGCCATGAGCTCAGAGCAGATCAGATTCTGCTGAGAGCACAAAGTTCAGCTAAAATTCCCTTTATTTCTCCAGAAATTCCTCTCCAGTCCACGAAAATCTCATTTTCCTCGGAAATCTCTGCATTTCCCTCAGTTCACTCCCCATCTGCCAGCAGGAAAAAATTGCTTTTTTGGTCATTTTTTGGTCATTTTTTTGTCATCTCCACCTGAGGTTCCTGGAATTGGCTGTGCTGTTCCTGGAAGGGATTGGAAATCACTCCAAGGTTTGGAAAAGTGTCCAGGAAAAATGGGATTTTTGGGGATTTCCTCCTTCCTGGGGGGCATTTCTTGGGGTGTTGGTGTGGTTTGGCTCCAGGGGAATTTTGTGGCCAAAAATGGGGATTTTGTGGCCAAAAATGGGGATTTTGTGGCCAAAAATGGGGATTTTATGGCCAAAATTGGGATTTTATGGCCAAAAATTGGGATTTTTTGGGAAGAAATAATGTAAAAATGTGAAGGATTGAAGCTCTGATTTCCACCTGGAATTCAAATTAAAGAAATCTGGAATTTTAGGGATTTTTCCCTCCTGTTGGGCATTTTTTGGGGTGTTGATGTGCTTTGGCTCCAGGGGAATTTTGTGGCCAAAAATTGGGATTTTGTGGCCAAAATTTGGGATTTTATGGGAAGAAATAATGTAAAAATGTGAAGGATTGAAGCTCTGATTTCCACCTGGAATTCAAATTAAAGAAATCTGGAATTTTAGGGATTTTTCCCTCCTGTTGGGCATTTTTTGGGGTGTTGATGTGTTTTGGCTCCAGGGGAATTTTCTGGCTACAAATGGGGATTTTATGGCCAAAAATGGGGATTTTATGGCCAAAAATTGGGATTTTATGGCCAAAAATTGGGATTTTGTGGGAAGAAATAATGTAAAAATATGAAGGATTGAAGCTCTGGTTTCCACCTGGAATTCAAATTCAAGGAATCTGGAATTTTAGGGATTCTTCCCTCCTGTTGGGCATTTCTTGGGGTGTTGGTGTGCTTTGGCTCCAGGGGAATTTTGTGGCCAAAAATTGGGAATTCTGTGGCCAAAAATGGGGATTTTATGGCGAAAAATGGAGATTTTATGGCCAAAATTGGGATTTTATGGCCAAAAATTGGGATTTTATGGGAGGAAATAATGCAATAATATGAAGGATTGAAGCTCTGCTTTCCACCTGGAATTCAAACTCAAATATTTTGGGATCATCACCATCACACCCAACCTGTTCCCTGTGATTTTGGGGTGGAAAAATCAGTTTGGATGCAGCAAAATGTCACTCTGGATCTCTCCACATCCCAAAATCCCCAAAAATCTCATGAAAAATATCATGAAAAATGGAAAATCAGCAGATTTTTCACGATATTTTGGAATATATTTCATTATATTTTTGAATAGTTGAAAATACATCCCAAAAATTAATATTTTCACAAAAATGCTCCTTTTCCATGGTATTTTTGGGGATTTTTGGGATTTGGAGAGATCCAGAGTGAGTTTTGTTCCAAATTTTCTGCTTTTCCATATTTTTGGGGATATAAAGCAGCAGATTTGGAGCAAAAACTCACTCTGCATCTCTCCACATCCCAAAATCAAAAAAAATCTCATGGAAAAGTAGAAAATTTGGAGCAAAACCTCACTCTGGATCTCTCCAGATCCCAAAATCCCCAAAAATCTCATGAAAAATCTCATGAAAAATGGAAAAACAGCAGATTTTTCACTATATTTTTGAATACATTTCACAATATTTTTGAATACATTTCACGATATTTTCGAATATATTTCATTATATTTTTGAACATTTGAAAATACATCCCCAAAAATTGAATATTTTCCCTAAAATCCTCCTTTTTTTTGCTGCTTTTCCATGATGTTTTTGGGGATTTTGGGGATGTGGAGAGAACCAGAGTGAGGTTTTGCTCCAAATCTGTTGCTTTATATCCCCAAAAATATGGAAAAGCAGAAAATTTGGAACAAAACTCACTCTGGATCTCTCCACATCCCAAAATCCCCAAAAATCTCATGGAAAATCAGAAAATTTGGAGCAAATCCTCACTCTGGATATCTCCACATCCCAAAATCCCCAAAAATATCATGAAAAATATCATGAAAAATCTCATGAAAAATGGAAAATCAGCAGATTTTGGAACAAAACTCTCTCTGCATCTCTCCAGATCCTAAAATCCCCAAAAATCTCATGAAAAATCTCATGAAAAATGGAAAAGCAGCAGATTTTTCACAATATTTTTGAATACATTTCACGACATTTTCAAATATATTTCATTATATTTTTGAACAGTTGAAAACACATCCCCAAAAAATTGAATATTTTCCCTAAAATCCTCTTTTTTTGCTCTTTTCCAGCCCAGGGTGTGACCAGCAGCCACTTCCAGCTCCCTCCAGAGCCAACTCACCCCTCAGACATCCCAAAAAAAATCCCATTTTCCGGAAAACTCCAGAAGCTTTTTGGCTCCTCCTGCATCCTCCAGGCTGTTTTTCCATTTCTCTGGAAGTGACCCAAAAAACCCCAAAACAACCCCAAATGAGGTTGGATTTTCCTCTGAGCTCATCGAGGATGTCCAGAATTTTGGCCCAAAGCTGGAAATCTGTCATGTCTCAGAAAATAATCAAAATAAAATCCGCGTGGGTGAGGAGGGAGGAGGGAAAGGATGGATTTGGGAGCCAAAAATGGGGAAAAAAAGGGGAAAAAAAATGGATTTTCCACGCGTGCAGCTGTTGGTTTGAACCTCTAGAATGAATTATTTTGATTTTTAGTTGTTAATTAGCATCATTAATTACCTGCAGTTGTTAATTAGCATCATTAATTACATTGCAGGGCTGAGAGGGAAGTTGATCTTACATGGAATTCTTTCCCACTGTTCCCTAAAAGAGATTTTATTGCTGGAAATTCCTGATTTTCTCATTCAGAAATTCACTTTTTTATCCGAGAAAATCCCTTTTTGGAGAGGAAATCCCTTTTTGGAGAGTTTTTATTCCTGAAAATTCCTCTTTTTCTCATTCAGAAATTAACATTTTTATCAGAGAAAATCCCTCTTTGGGGAGTTTTTATTTTTAGAAATTCCTCTTTTCCAGAAATTCACCTTTTTATCAGAGAAAATCCATTTTTGGAGAGCTTTTATTTCTAGAAATTCCTCTTTTTCTCATTTTGAAATTCACCTTTTTATGAGAGGAAATCCCTCTTTGGAGAACTTTTTTTTTTATTATTATTATTTCTGGAAATTCCTCTTTTCCTCATTCAGAAATTCACCTTTTTATCCGAGAAAATCCCTTTTTGGAGAGGAAATCCCTTTTTGGAGAGTTTTTATTTCAGGAAATTCCTCTTGTTCAGAAATACACTTTTTTATCAGAGGAAATCTCTTTTTGGAGAACTTTTATTCCTGAAAATTCACCTTTTTATCAGAGAAAATCCCTTTTTGGAGAACTTTTATTCCTGAAAATTCCTCTTTTCCTCATTCAGAAATTCACCTTTTAATCAGAGAAAATCCATTTTTTGAGAACTTTTAATTGAAAATTCACCTTTTTATCAGAGAAAATCCATTTTTGGAGAACTTTTAATTGGAAATTCACCTTTTTATCAGAGAAAATCCCTTTTTGCAGAGTTTTTATTTCTCAAAATTCCTCTTTTCCTCATTGGGAAATTCACATTTTAATCAGAGAAAATCCCTTTTTGGACAAATTTCTGCTGCTCCTAATGATGTTTCTGGAAATTCCTCTTTTCCTCATTCAGAAATTTACCTTTTCATCAGAGAAAATCCCTTTTTGGAGAGGAAATCCCTTTTTGGAGAGTTTTTATTTCAGGAAATTCCTGGTTTTCTCACTTGGAAATTCACCTTTTATCAGAGAAAATCCCTTTTTGGAGAACTTTTATTTCAGGAAATTCACCTTTTTATCAGAGAAAATCCCTTTTTGCAGAACTTTTATTTCTGGAAATTCCTCTTTTTCAGAAATTCACCTTTTTATCAGAGGAAATCCATTTTTGGAGAGCTTTTAATTCAGGAAATTCCTCTTTTCCTCATTGGGAAATTCACCTTTTTATCAGAGAAAATCCATTTTTTGATAACTTTTAATTGAAAATTCACCTTTTTATGAGAGAAAATCCCTTTTTGGAGAACTTTTATTCCTGAAAATTCCTCTTTTTCTAATTCAGAAATCAACATTTTAATCAGAGAAAATCCCTTTTTGGACAAATTTCTGCTGCTCCTATTGATGTTTCTGGAAATTCCTCTTTTCCTCATTCAGAAATTCACCTTTTTATCCGAGAAAATCCCTTTTTGGAGATCTTTTATTTCTGGAAATTCCTCTTTTTCAGAAATTCACCTTTTTATCAGAGCAAATCCCTTTTTGGAGAACTTTTATTCCTGAAAATTCCTCTTTTCCTCGTTGGGAAATTCACCTTTTCATCAGCAAAAATCCCTTTTTGCACCAAGTTCTGCTGCTTTGATATTTCTAATGCTTTTTCTTTCTTTCCTCCCACCCAGAGCATCTCCAGGGATGAATTTTGCTCCCAACCATCACCATCCTGGCTGGAAAACCTCAGGAAATCCTCTGGAAATCCTCAGGAAATCCTCAGGAAATCCTCTGGAAATCCTCAGGAAAACTTCAGGAAAACTTCAGGAAATCCTCAGGAAATCCTCAGGAAATCCTCAGGAAATCCCAGGAAATCCTCAGGAAAATCCCAGGAAATCCTCAGGAAAATCCCAGGAAATCCTCAGGAAAATCCTCAGGAAATCCTCTGGAAATCCTCAGGAAAACCTCAGGAAAACCTCAGGAAATCCTCAGGAAATCCTCTGGAAATCCTCAGGAAATCCTCAGGAAAACCTCAGGAAAATCCCAGGAAATCCTCAGGAAATCCTCAGGAAATCCTCAGGAAATCCTCTGGAAATCCTCTGGAAATCCTCAGGAAATCCTCTGGAAATCCTCTGGAAAACCTCAGGAAAACCTCAGGAAAACCTCTGGAAAACCTCTGGAAATCCCAGGAAATCCTCAGGAAAACCTCTGGAAATCCTCTGGAAATCCTCTGGAAATCCTCAGGAAAACCTCTGGAAATCCTCAGGAAAACCTCAGGAAATCCTCAGGAAATCCTCTGGAAAACTTCAGGAAAACCTCTGGAAATCCTCTGGAAATCCTCTGGAAATCCTCAGGAAAACCTCAGGAAATCCTCAGGAAATCCTCAGGAAATCCTCTGGAAATCCTGGCTGGAAAACCTCTGGAAAACCTCAGGAAAACCTCTGGAAATCCTCAGGAAAATCCCAGGAAATCCTCTGGAAAACCTCAGGAAAACCTCTGGAAATCCTCAGGAAAACCTCAGGAAATCCTCTGGAAAACCTCAGGAAATCCTCTGGAAATCCCAGGAAATCCTCTGGAAATCCTCAGGAAATCCTGGCTGGAAAACCTCAGGAAATCCTCTGGAAAACTTCAGGAAAACCTCAGGAAATCCTCTGGAAATCCTCAGGAAAACTTCTGGAAAACCTCAGGAAATCCTCTGGAAAACCTCAGGAAATCCTCAGGAAAACTTCTGGAAATCCTGGCTGGAAATCCTCAGGAAAACCTCAGGAAAACCTCTGGAAAACTTCAGGAAAATCCCAGGAAAACCTCAGGAAATCCTCAGGAAAACCTCTGGAAAACTTCAGGAAAATCCCAGGAAATCCTCAGGAAATCCTCTGGAAAACCTCAGGAAATCCTCAGGAAATCCTCTGGAAATCCTCTGGAAAACCTCAGGAAATCCTCTGGAAATCCTGGCTGGAAAACCTCAGGAAATCCTCAGGAAATTCCAGGAAAACCTCAGGAAATCCTCTGGAAATCCTCAGGAAATCCTCAGGAAATCCTCAGGAAAACCTCAGGAAATCCTCAGGAAAATCCCAGGAAATCCCAGGAAATCCCTGGAAAAAGGACAGAGAAATTTTGGGAGCAATCCCTGCAGGAATTCCAGGTAAATTTTTGGGGAAAAAAAACTTCTTTTTGGTTTGCTGGAGATGAAAGATCAGCTGAGGTGAGGAACAGGAAAATAGGATTTGGGACAAACTCTGCTCTGCTCCCCCAGGGGAGGAGAAAATTCAGAATAAATCCATTTTCTCATTCAAAATTCTCATTTTTTTACCAATTTCACCACTGTGGAAATTCATAAAATTAAAAAATCCTGGAGAGAATTTTCACTGGAGTTCAGAAAGGCTTTCTTCCCATTTTTATGTATTAAAAAAACACCTTTTTTCTGCACACAAATCTTAAATTTCTCCCATTAAATCAGAATTTCAGCCAATTTCAGTGAATTTAATCTCTTCCTGAGATGAAATAGAGAACATTACACTAAAAAAATCAATTTTTTTCCCCATTTTTCTCTTTTTTTTTGGTATTTTAACTCAGAAAAAAGAGAATTCCGTCCCAGAGGAAGACAGAGAATAATATAATATTCTCCAAAGACAGACAATATTACATTAAAAAATCAATTTATTTCCCATTTTTTCTCTTTTTTTTGGTATTTTAAATCAGAAAAAAGAGAATTCCTTCCCAGAGGAAGACAGAGAATAAGGTAATATTCTCCAAAGACAGAAAATTACATTAAAAAATCAATTTATTCCCCATTTTTTCTCTTTTTTTTGGTATTTTAACTCAGAAAAAAGAGAATTCCTTCCCAGGAATTGATCTTTTCCTCTCCTTACAACTCCAAATCTCATTTCCAGCAGGGAGAAGTTTTTCCTTCCTGCCAAGAGAATCTGCAAAATCATTTCTGCTTTTTGATCCTTGATGTCCTGAAAAGACCTGAGTGCTGCTTTTCCAGCTGCTGAGTCTCCCAGAAATCCTCCTGCTGGGTTTGTCATGGAAAAAATGGGGAAAAATGGGGAAAAAATGGTGAAAAATGGGGAAAAAAAAAGGGGAAAAAATGGGGAAAAAGGGGAAAAATGGGGAAAAAAGGGGGAAAAAGGGGGAAAAAGGGAAAATATGGGGGAAAAAAAGGGGAAAATTGAAAAAAAAAAGGGAAAAATTGAAAAAAGGGGGGAAAAAAAGGGGGAAATGGGGAAAAAAAGGAAAAGAAAGGGGAAAAATGAAAAAATTGGGGGAAAATGGGGAAAAAAAGGAAAAGGGGAAAAAAGGGGAAAATTGGAAAAGGAAAATGGGAAAAAAAGGGAGGAAAAAAGGGGGCAAAATGGGGGAAAAAAGGGAAAAAAAGGGGAAAAATGGGAAAAAATGGGGGAAAAATGGGGAAAAAAGGGGAAAAAAATGGGATAAAAAAGGGGAAAATGGAAAAAAAAGGAGAAAAAGGGGAAAAAAAGGGGGGAAATGGGGAAAAAAGGGGGGAAAAGGGGAAAAAAAGGGGAAAAATATGGGATAAAAAAGGGGAAAAATGGGAAAAAAAGGGGAAATGGGGAAAAAAAGGAGAGGAAAGAGGTAAGAGAAATGATTTATATTTTTATTTTAACAATTATTTAAAAGCTGCTTTTTGCTGGGTGTGTTTGGGAAACCTGGACAGCTTTTCCTGAGTTGATTTCCCTAATTAATTTGATTTATTTCCTCCCCTGGCATGGAGAAAAATCCCAAAATTCCCCCAGAAAGGGAATTTTCATTGATTTCCCTAATTAATTTGATTTCTCTCCTCCCCTGGCATGGAGAAAATCCCAAAATTCCCCCAGAAAGGGAATTTTAGTTGATTTCCCTAATTAATTAGATTTATTTCCCTGATTTATCTCCTCCCCTGGCATGGAGAAAATCCCAAAATTCCCCCAGAAAGGGAATTTCTATATTTAATTTCCCTAATTAATTTGATTTCCCTAATTCATTTCCCTAATTAATTGATTTCCCTAATTAATTCGATTTATTTCTCTGATTTCTCTCCTCCCCTGGCATGGAGAAAATCCCAAAATTCCCTCAGAAAGGGAATTTTCATTGATTTCCATAATTAATTAGATTTATTTCCCTGATTTATTTCCTCCCCTGATTTCTCTCCTCCCCTGGCATGGAGTAAATCCCAAAATTCCCCCAGAAAGGGAATTTCTATATTTGATTTCCCTAATTAATTTGATTTCCCTAATTAATTTCCCATAATTAATTTCCCTAATTAATTTGATTTCCCTAATTCATTTCCCTAATTAATTTATTTCCCTAATTAATTAGATTTATTTCCCTGATTTCTCTCCTCCCCTGGCATGGAGAAAATCCCAAAACTCCCCCAGAAAAGGCAATTCCTGGGCAAGGAAACTCCCAACTCCCAAATTCCCTAATTTCCTTTGGGATTTTTCCATGGAAATCCCAGCTGTGCCTCCAGAGGGATGGAAGTTCAATTCCTCGGAAAAAACAACATTTTCTGGGGAATTCCAAACCCAATTCCCCCGGATTTGGCTGTGCTCCCTGTCCTGATGGGTTTGGGGACAAATATTGTGTTTTTTCCATGGATTTTGGATGTCACCAGGCCTTGGGGACAAGCTGGGGACACCAGGGAGGTCCTTGGGGAGGCAGAAATGGGGGAATTCCTGCAAAAAATGGGAATTTCTGAGGGATTTTAGGTTCTTCCAGCCCAGATTATCCTGAAATTCTGGAATTCTGGGATTTGGGATTTCAGGTCTTGGAATTCTGTGATTTGGGATTTGGGATTTCAGGTCCTTCCAGCCCAAATTATCCTGGAATTCTGGGATTTGGGATTTGGGATTTTAGATCCTTCCAGCCCAAATCATCCTGGAATTCTGGGATTTGGGATTTTAGATCCTTCCAGCCCAAATCATCCTGGAATTCTGGGATTTGGGATTTTAAATCTTTCCACCTTAAACCAGCCTGGAATCCTGGGATTTGGGATTTGGGATTTCAGGTCCTTCCAGCCCAAACCAGCCTGAAGTGATGGAATTCTGGGATTTGGGATTTCAGGTCTTTCCAGCCCAAATTTTCCTGGATTTCTGGGATTTGGGATTTTAAATCCTTCCAGCTTAAACCTGCCTGGGGGACAAGCTGGGGACACCAGGGAGGTCCTTGGGGAGGCAGAAATGGGGGAATTCCTGCAAAAAATGGGAATTTCTGAGGGATTTTAGGTTCTTCCAGCCCAAATTATCCTGAAATTCTGTGAGTTGAGATTTTAAATCCTTCCAGCCCAAATTATCCTGGAATTCTGGGATTTGGGATTTTAAATCCTTCCAACCCAAACCGTCCTGGAATTCTGGGATTTGGGATTTCAGGTCCTTCCAGCCCAAATTTTCCAGGAATTCTGTGATTTTTTACCAAACCAACCTTCCCAACTCCACTAGCAGCACAGAAATCCCAATTTCCCAGCAGTTTTTTCTCTATTTTTGGAACTCTCCAGCCTGCCAATCCCAAAATAATCCTTGGGAACATCTGGAATCTGCAGCTGGAGGATCCTCAGCCTCATCCCAGACAAAACAAATCCTGCAAAACCAACATTTCCCACCTTGCTTTTGTCCAAATCCTGATTTTTCCCCATTTTTTCCTCCAAATCCTGAGTTTTTCCCCATTTTTTCCCCATTTTTTCCCATTTTTCCCCCAAAACCACCATTTCCCATTTTGCTTTTCTCCAAATCCTGATTTTTTCCCCATTTTTCTCCCCAAATCCTGAGTTTTTTCCCATTTTTTTCCACAAAACCACAATTTCCCATTTTGCTTTTGTCAAAATCCTGTTTTTTTCCCCATTTTTTCCCCCAAATCGCTGATTTTTTCCCCCAAAACCACCATTTCCCACCTTGCTTTTCTCCAAATCCTGATTTTTTTTCCCATTTTCTCCCCAAATCCTGATTTTTTCCCCATTTTTTCCCCCAAATCCCTGATTTTTTTCCCATTTTTTTCCCCAAAACCACCATTTCCCAGCTTGCTTTTTCCAAATCCTGATTTTTTCCCATTTTTCCCCATTTTTTCCCATTTTTTCCCATTTTTCCCCCAAATCCTGATTTTTCCCAATTTTTCCCCCAAATCCTGATTTTTCCCAATTTTTCCCCCAAATCTTGATTTTTTCCCATTTTTCTCCCCAAAACCACCATTTCCCAGCTTGCTTTTCTCCAAATCCTGATTTTTCCCAATTTTTCCCCCAAATCCTGATTTTTTCCCATTTTTCCCCATTTTTTCCCATTTTTTCCCCCAAATCCTGATTTTTTCCCCATTTTTCCCCCCAAATCCTGATTTTTCCCAATTTTTTCCCCCAAATCCTGATTTTTTCCCGTTTTTCCCCCAAAACCACCATTTCCCACTTTGCTTTTGTCCAAATCCCTGATTTTTCCCCATTTTTTCCCCCAAAACCAACATTTCCCATTTTGCTTTTGTCCAAATCTTGATTTTTTCCCCATTTTTTCCCCATTTTTCCCCCAAATCCTGATTTTTTCCCCATTTTTTTCCCCAAATCCTGATTTTTTTTCCCATTTTTTCCCATTTTTTCCCCCAAATCTTGATTTTTTCCCATTTTTCCCCCCAAATCCTGATTTTTTCCCCATTTTTCTCCCCAAATCCTGATTTTTTTCCCATTTTTTCCCCATTTTTTCCCCCAAATCCTGATTTTTTCCATTTTTTCCCCCAAATCCTGATTTTTTCCCCATTTTTCCCCAACCCAAGCAAACAGAATCCTGAGCAGATCCACCTGCAGCTCCTGGCAGCACTGAGGGAAAACCAATTAGGGATTCATTAATTAATTCTATTCAGTAGCAGCAGATTTGAGGCTCATTTTTTGGGATAAACACTCTGAGTGATGGAAAAATGAGAAATTATTCCAGGAATCCTCAGGAATAATCCATGGAAAAATCAGGTTTGAGGAGTTCCAGCTGCTGGGACTCCTTTGTTTTATTTTATTTATTTTATTTTTTTTTAATTTTACTTTATTTTATTTTATTTATTTTATTTATTTATTTTATTTTCATCTTCATCTTCATCTTTATCTTTATCTTTATTTTTATTATTTTTATTTTTATTTTTATTATTTTTAAGTTTTGTCTTCATTTTTATTTTTATTTTTATCTTCATTTTACTTTTATTTTTACTTTTATTTTTACTTTTATTTTTGCTTTTATTTATATTTTTATCTTCATCTTTGTCTTTATTCTTATTTTTATTTTTATTTTTACTTTTATCTTCCTCTTTATTTTTATTTTTATTCTTAATTTTATTTTTATTTCTATTTTTATTTTTTTATTTTATATTTTTAAAATTTATTTTATTTTATTATTTTTATTTTTTATTTTATTTTATTTTATTTTATTTTATTTTATTTATTTTAATTATTTTATTTTTTTTTTATTTTATTTATTTTATTTATTTTATTTTATTTTATTTATGTTATTTTATCTGGGGTTGTGTTTCAGAATTCCTCAGGAAATCAAAGCTTGAAGGACCTTTTTGGAAATTATTTTAATTATTTTATTGTTTTGAACTTTATCCTCAACTTTTGAACTTCAGCATTAATTTTTCCTCCTGAAATTTCAACTTTATCCTGAATTTTTAACCCTTAATTTTTTAACTTTATCCTTAATTTTTCATCCTGAAATTTTAACTTTTCCCTTAATTTTTAACCCTTAATTTTTTAACTTTATCCTCTTTAACTTCACCCTTAACTTTTTGAATTTTATCCTTATTTTTTTATTATTTTATCCTTCATTTTTCATCCTTAAATCTTTAACTTTATCCTCATTTTTGAACTTTATCCTTCACTTTTCACCTTCATCCTGAATTTTTTATCCTTAACTTTTTACCTTCATCCTCCTGAAATCCACAGAGGAATCAGAAAAGAAGAAATTTGAAAAGAAAATTAGAGTTTAGCCTAAATTTCCTCCTTAAAATGGGAATTTCTCCTTACTGCCTTTAATCCCCCTGACTGCAACCATTGAAATTCTCATTAAATCTCATTTAAATTTGAATTAAATCTCATTTAAATAATTTCAATTCTCATTAGATCTCATTTAAATCATTTAAATCTGAATAAAATCTCATTTAAATCATTCAAATTCTCATTAAATCTCATTTAAATCAGAATTAAATCTCATTTAAATCATTGAAATTCCCATTAAATCTCATTTAAACTCTCGTTAAATCTCATTAAATCTCATTTAAATCAGAATTAAATCTCATTTAAATCACTCAAATTCTCATTAAATCTCAGTTAAATCATTGAAATTCTCATTAAATCTCATTTCAATCATTTAAATCTGAATAAAATCTCATTGAAATCATTCCAATTCTCATTAAATCTCATTTAAATTTTCATTAAATCTCATTTAAATCATTCAAATTCTCATTAAATCTCATTTAAATCCTCATTAAACCTCATTTAAATCATTTAAATCTGAATAAAATCTCATTTAAATCATTCAAAGTCTCATTAAATCTCATTTAAATTCTCATTAAATCTCATTGAAATCATTCAAATTCTCATTAAATCTCATTGAAATCAGAATTAAATCTCATTTCAATCATTTAAATCCTCATTAAATCTCATTTCAATCATTCAAATTCTCATTAAATCTCATTTAAATCATTTCAATTCCAATAAAATCACATTTAAATCATTGAAATTCTCATTAAATCTCATTTAAATCATTCAAATTCCAATTAAATCTCATTTCAGTCATTTCAATTCTCATTAAATCTCATTTCAATCATTCCAATTCTCATTAAATCTCATTGAAATAATTGAAACTTTCATTAAATCTCATTTAAATTCTCATTAAATCTCATTTCAATCATTGAAATCCTCATAAAATCTCATTTAAATCCTCATTAAACCTCATTTAAATAATTTAAATTTGAATAAAATCTCATTGAAATCATTCCAATTCTCATTAAATCTCATTTAAATCATTCCAATTCTCATTAAATCTCATTTCAATCATTCCAATTCTCATTAAATCTCATTTAAATCATTTAAATCCTCATTAAATCTCATTGAAATCATTGAAACTTTCATTAAATCTCATTTAAATCTGAATAAAATCTCATTTAAATCATTTAAATTCTCATTAAATCTCATTTAAATCATTGAAATTCTCATTAAATCTCATCTAAATTCTCATTAAATCTCATTTAAATCATTTCAATTCCAATTAAATCTCATTGAAATCAAATTCTCATTAAATCTCATTCAAATTCTCATTAAATCTCATTTAAATCCTCATTAAACCTCATTTAAATAATTTAAATTTGAATAAAATCTCATTTCAATCATTCAAATCCTCATTAAATCTCACTTCAATCATTCCAATTCCTCTCCCAAACGACCACAAACCTTCCCAAGGCCCAAATCAACCCCAAATTCCCTCAAAAATCCCATTTTTTCCCAATTCCTTTCCTCCCATCCTCTCCAAAATTGAGATTTTTTTTTTCTCCTCCCAGCCTGGAGATGTTTTTCCATTTTATTTTTAGCTGTTGACCTTCTGAGCTGAAAAATAACTTTTTCCTTCTCTGACTTTTGTCCTCCACTTGGCAGAGAAAAGTTCAAAACACTGAAATGGAAAATATTTCCACTTTTCAGCCAGCAGGAGGATGATTTTTATTATTTATTTCTCAGCTCCAGGCAGGGAAAAAATGGAATTAAATTGGCAAAAATCCCTTTTTTTTGTTAAAATGTTTGTTATTTGTTATGAGTTGGTGTTAATTGTTATGGGTGGAAATTCTTTGTGGGTTTTTTTCCCCAATTTTCTTATTTTTTTTTAAGGGAAATAGTTATTTTTGGGGTTTGTGAAGAGATTAATGTGAATAAAATGTAATCTATTTTGAGGGAAATATTTATTTTTTTGGGGTTTGTGAAGATATTAATAGAAATAAAATGTAATATATTTTAAAGGAAATTTTTTTTGGGTTTGTAAAGAGATTAATGTAAATAAAATATAATATATTTTAAGGGAAATATTTTTGGGGGGTTTGTAAAGAGATTAATGTAAATAAAATATAATATATTTTAAGGGAAATTTTTTTTGGGTTTGTAAAGAGATTAATGTAAATAAAATGTAATATATTTTGAGGGAAATTTTTTTTTTTTGAGTTCGTAAAGAGATTAATAAAATGTAATATATTTTAAGGGAAATATTTATTTTTTGGGTTTGTGAAGAGATTAATGTAAATAAAATATAATATATTTTGAGGAATATTTATTTTTGGGTTTGTAAAGAGATTAATGTCAATAAAATATAATATATTTTGAGGGAATTTTTTTTGGGTTTGTGAAGAGATTAATATCAATAAAATGTAATATATTTTAAGGGAAATTTTTTTGGGTTTGTAAGATAATAGAAATAAAATGTAATATATTTTAAGGGAAATATTTATTTTTGGGGTTTGTAAAGAGATTAATATCAATAAAATATAATATATTTTGAGGGAAATATTTATTTTTTGGGGGGTTTGTAAAGAGATTAATATAAATATTCCATCAGATATTAATTATTAATATAAATATTCCATCAGCTATTAATTATTAATCATTAATTATGATTATTAATCATTACTCATTACCTATTGCTTATTAGTTATTGATTATTGTATTAATTATTAATTACTAATTATTAATTATTAATTATTATTCTGAATTAATATTATTTTTTCTTTGATTTCTTCCCAGGCTCTGTTGGATTTCCTGGGATAAAACTGGGAAAATTCCTGATTTTTCTGCCATTTTTTTTTGAGGATCCTCCAAAAAAAAAGGTGAAATATTTGGGAATTTCTCACTGGGAAGAAATTATAAATCAGATTATAAATCAGATTATAAATGAGATTTTATAAATCAGATTTTCCAGCACATCATGGGGAAAAAATCTCTTATCTTTAGTAATAATAATAATAATGTGGAGTTTGGCCAGAAATGGGAAAAAAAAAGGGAAAAAAATGAAAATAAAAAATGGGAAAAACTCCAGAGACACCCAAGAGTCACTGAGGGCAAATTCCTTCTTCTCTGGTGGGAAAAAATGGAATTTTGGGGGAGAATTGAGGGATTGGAATGGAGGAGGAGGAGAGGATTGGAGGGGAAAAAATGGAGAAATTATGGGGAAAAAATAGAGAAATTATGGGGAAAAAATGGAGAAATTATGGGGAAAAAATGGAGAAATTATGGGGAAAAATACAGGAAAAATACAGGAAAAATAGAGAAATTAGAGGGAAAAATTATGGGGGAAATGGAGAAATTATGGGGGAAATATGGGAAAAATAGAGAAATTATGAGGAAAAATAGAGAAATTATGAGGAAAAATATAGGGAAAATGAAGGAATTATGGGGGAAATAGAGAAATTATGAGGAAAAATACAGGAAAAATAGAGAAATTATGGGAAAATATAGGGAAAATAGAGAAATTATGAGGAAAAATATAGGGAAAATAATGGAATTATGGGGGAAATAGAGAAATTATGAGGAAAAATAGAGAAGTTATGGGAAAATATGTGGGGAAAATAGAGAAATTATGAGGAAAAATGGAGAAATTATGGGAAAATATAGGGAAAATAGAGAAATTATGAGGAAAAATACAGGGAAAATAGAGATATAAAACAAGAATCTCTTGAATTGTGGGATTTTCTGACCTATTTTAGTACCCAAAAAGGTAAAAAAAAAAAAAAAGAAAGAAAGAAAAAGGCAAAAAAAGCAAAAAAAGGCAAAAAAAAAAAGGAAGAAGGCAAAAAAAAGAAGGAAAAAAAGGGAAAAAAGCAAAAAAAGGTAAAAAGAGAAGGAAACAAGGGAAAAAAAGCAAAAAAGACCAAAAAAAAAGCAAAAAGGACCAAAAAAAAAAGGGAAAAAAGGGAAAAAAAAGAGAAAAAAAGGCAAAAAAAAGGGGAAAAAGACCAAAAAAAGAGAGGAAAAAGGCAAAAAAAAGAAAAAAGACCAAAAAAAAAAAAAGAGAAAAAAAGGCAAAAAAAAAAGAAAATAGGCCAAAAAAGAAAGCAAAAAAGGCTAAAAAAAAAGAAAAAAAGGCCAAAAAAAAGGGGAAAAAAGGAAAAAAAAAGAAAAAAAGACCAAAAAAAGAGAAAAAAAGGCAAAAAAAAAGTCAGAAAAAAAGAAAAAAAACAAAAAAAGAGAAAAAAAACAAAAAAAGAGAAAAAAGGCAAAAAAAGTCAGAAAAAAAGGCAAAAAAGACCAAAAAAAAGAGAAAAAAGGCAAAAAAAAGTCAGAAAAAAAAGAAAAAAAACCAAAAAAAGAGAAAAAAAGGCAAAAAAAGTCAGAAAAAAAGGAAAAAAAACCAACAAAAAAGAGAGAAAAAGGCAAAAAAAGGCAAAAAAAAAGAAAAAAGGCTAAGAAAAAAGGTAAAAAACCAGGAAAAAACACAGAAAAAAAGCAAAAAAAGGCAGAAAACCAGAAGTTCAGCTCAGCTCAACTCCTCCTCCACGGCAGGAGGAGCTCCGGGCAGGAAGGAAGGATTTGCTTTGCTCCATAAATAGCGAATTCTCGCTGAATGGGAGAGCAGAGCCGAGCCGAGCCGAGCCGAGCCGAGCCGAGCCGGGCAGAGCCGAGCCGAGGGACGGGAAGCCGAGCAGAGCCGGGCAGAGCCGAGCCGAGCCGAGCCGAGCAGAGGGAAGGAAAGCCGAGCCGAGCAGAGCCGAGCCGAGCCGGGCAGAGCCGAGCCGGGCAGAGCCGAGCCGAGCCGGGCAGAGCCGAGCCGAGGGAAGGAAAGCCGAGCCGAGCCGAGCCGAGCAGAGCCGGGCAGAGCCGAGCCGAGGCGAGCTGAGATGTTCCCCGCGCTGTTCTCCCTCTCGCTGCTGCTCTGCTCGCCGCTCGCCTCCTGCCAGCAGAGGAGGATCGGTAAGGGTTAGGCTGCTTTAGTCTGGGTTTAGTCTGAGTTTATTCTGGTTTTTTTCTGGTTTTATTCTGGTTTTTTTCTGGTTTTTTTCTGGTTTTATTCTGATTTTATTCTGGTTTTATTCTGGTTGTATTCTGGTTTTATTCTGACTTTTTTCTGGTTTTTTTCTGGTTTTATTCCGGTTTCTTTCTGGTTTTATTCTGGTTGTATTCTGGGCTTTTTTTGGTTTTAGTCTGATTTTTTTTTTCTGATTTTATTCTGATTTTTTTCCTGATTTTATTCTGATGTTTTTTATTTTATCCTGGTTTTATTCTGATTTTTCCCGATTTTTTCCCTTTTTTCCCAATTTTTTCTGATTCTTTTCTGATTTTATTCTGATTTTTTCCTGATTTTTTTCTGATTTTTTTCTGATTTTATTCTGATTTTTTCCTGATTTTTTCCCGATTTTATTCTGATTTTTCTTTTTCTGATTTTATTCAGATTTTTTTCCGATTTTATTCAGATTGTTTCCTGATTTTATTCTGATTTTTCCCTATTTAATTCTGATTTGATTCCAACTTCTTTCTGGGTTTTTTTTTCTGATTTCCCCCCATTTTTTTCTGATATTTTTCAGATTTTATTCTGATTTTTCTCTGATTTTATTCCGATTTTATTCCAATCTCATTCCGATTTTATTCTGATTTTATTCTGATTTTATTCCAACTGTTTTTCCAACTTTTTTCCAAATTTTTTCCAAATTTTTTCCAACTTTTTTCCAACTTTTTTCCAAATTTTTTCCAACTTTATTCCAATTTCATTCTGATTTTTTTGATTTTTAGGCTCCTCTGCAAATTCAGGAAGGAGATAAAGAGAGAATATTCCATCTGGAGCCTGAAAATATTGAGAGATTTGGGATTTTTGGGGGGAAAATTGAAGTTTAGGTGTTTAATTGGGGATTTTTTCCCCAATTTCCCTCTTTTTTAAAGGGAAATATTGAGGTTTGTAATTAATATAAATCAGAATTTTGTGTTAATCTGCATTTTAATCTGATTTAAATCCAAAATATTGAACACCAAGAGGTTTTTGTTGGATTTGCTTCCTGGTTTTGTCTTTTAAAGGTTGCTGGGGGTGAGGTGGGATTGGGAAATGTGGGGAAAAGGAGAAATTATGGGGAAAAAATAGAGAAATTGTAGGGAAAATAGAAATTATGGGGGAAAAATAGAGAATTTATGGGTGAAAATAGAGAATTTATGGGGAAAAATAGAGAATTTATGGATGAAAATGGGGAAATTTTAGGAAAAAATAGGGAAATTATAGGGAAAAATAGAGGAATTGTAGGGAAAAAATAGAGAAATTGTGGAGAAAATAGAGAAATTGTAGAGAAAATAGAAATTATGGGGAAAAAATAGAGAATTTATGGGGAAAAATAGAGAATTTATGGGTGAAAATAGAGAATTTATGGGTGAAAATGGGGAAATTATAGGAAAAAATAGGGAAATTATGGAAGAAATAGAGAAATTATAGGGGAAAATGGAGAACTTTTAGGGAAAATAGAGAAATTGTAGAGAAAATAGAAATTATGGGGAAAAAATAGAGAATTTATGGGTGAAAATGGGGAAATTATAGGAAAAAATAGAGGAATTATAGGGAAAAATAGAGAAATTATAAGGGAAAAAGAAATTATGGGGGAAAAACAGAGAAATTATGGGGGAAAATTGGGAATTGTAGGAAAAAATAGAGGAATTATTGGGAAAAGAAAGGAGTTATGGGAGAAATGGAGGAATTGTGGAAGAATTCAATAAGAGGAATTATGGGAAAAATAGAGAAAATATGGAAAATGTAGAAATTGTCAGGAAAATAGAGGAATTATGGAAGAAGCAGAGAAATTATAGAAAAAAACAGAACAATTAGGGGAAAAGTCAGAGAAATTATAGGAAAAAAAAGAGATTATAGGAAAAAAATAGAGAAATTATAGGGAAAAATAGAGAAATTATAGGAAAAAATAGAGAAATTACAGGGGGAAATCAAGAAATTATAGGGGAAAAATAGAGAAATTATAGGAAAAAAAATAGAGAAATTATAGGGGAAAAATAGAGAAATTATAGGGGAAAAATAGAGAAATTATAGGGGAAAAAGAGAGAAATTATATGGAAAAAATGGAGAAATTATAAGGGAAAAATAGATAAATTATAGGGGGAAAATAGAGAAATTATAGGGGAAAAATAGATAAATTATAGGGGAAAAATAGATAAATTATAGGGGAAAAATAGAGAAATTCTGGAACAAACCAGATAAATGAGGTTGTGCATCCCCATGGAATTTTGGGAGAATCCCTAAACTCAACCTCCTGTCCAATTCTCTTTCCCATTCCCAAATTTTCCTTAAAACCACCAAATCCTACAAAACCCTCCTGGAGATTTTTGCCCCAAATCCCTCCAGGTGGTTTCCAGTTGGGAAAATCCCAATTTTCCCCAATTCCTCCCCTGCCCTTTCCTCCTGATTTCCACCTGATTTATCCTTGGTATCCCCAAGATGCGAAGGATAAAGGAGAAAAAGAGAAATTACAGGAAGAAATCGAGAAATTACAGGGGAAAATCAAGAAATTACAGGAAAAAATAGAGAAATTATAGGAAGAAATAGAGAAATTACAGGAAAAATTAGAGAGATTACAGTAAAAAAATAGAGAGATTATGGAAAAAAATGGAGAAATGAGGTTGTACATCCCCATGGACAATGAGGAATGGGACATTGGGAATTTTGGGAGAATCCCTAAACTCAACCTCACATCCAATTCTCTTTCCCATTCCCAATTATTCCTTAAAACCACCAAATCCTACAAAACCCTCCTGGAGATTTTTGCCCCAAATCCCTCCAGGTGGTTTCCAGTTGGGAAAATCCCAATTTTCCCCAATTCCTCCCCTTTCCTCCTGATTTCCTGGATTTATCCTTTGTATCCCAGAATACAAAGGATAAAGGAAAAATTAGAGAAATTACAGGGGGAAATAGAGAAATTATAGGAAAAAAATAGAGAAATTATAGGGGAAAAATAGAGAAATTATAGGGGAAAAAGAGAGAAATTATAGGGGAAAAAGAGAGAAATTATAGGGGAAAAAGAGAGAAATTATAGGGGAAAAATAGAGAAATTATAGGAAAAAAAGAGAGAAATTATAGGGGAAAAAGAGAGAAATTATAGGGGAAAAAGAGAGAAATTCTGGAACAAACCAGAGCAATGAGGTTGTACATCCTCATGGACAATGGGGAATGGGACATTGGGAATTTTGGGAGAATTTTGGGAATTTTGGGAGAATTTTGGGAATTTTGGGATAAACTCAACTTCACATCCAATTCTCTTTCCCATTCCGAATTATTCCTTAAAACCACCAAATCCTACAAAACCCTCCTGGAGATTTTTGCCCCAAATCCCCCCAGGCGCTTTCCAGTTGGGGAAATCCTGATTTTCCCCAATTCCTCCCCAGCCCTTTCCTCCTGATTTCCTGGATTTATCCTTTGTATCCCCAAAATGCAAAGGATAAAGGAAAAAATAGAGAAATTACAGGAAAAATTTGAGAAATTACAGGGGAAAATCAAGAACTTATAGGGGAAAAATAGAGAAATTATAGGAAAAAAATAGAGAAATTTTAGGGGAAAAAGAGAGAAATTATAGGGGAAAAAGAGAGAAATTATAGGGGAAAAATAGAGAAATTATAGGGGAAAAATAGAGAAATTATAGGGGAAAAATAGAGAAATTATAGGGGAAAAAGAGAGAAATTCTGGAACAAACCAGATAAATGAGATTGTACATCCTCATGGACAATGAGGAATTGGACATTGGGAATTTCAGGAACTCAACCTCACATCCAATTCTCTTTCCCATTCCCAAATTTTCCTTAAAACCACCAAATCCTACAAAACCCTCCTGGAGATTTTTACCCCAAATCCCTCCAGGAGGTTCCCAGGATGCCCCAATCCCTCCCCTTTCCTCCTGATTTCTGGATTTATCCTTTATCCCAAGATGCAAAGGATAAAGAAAAAAATAGAGAAATTGTAGGAAAAATTTGAGAAATTACAGGGGAAAATCAAGAACTTATAGGGGAAAAATAGAGAAATTATAGGAAAAAAATAGAGAAATTATAGGGGAAAAATATAGAAATTATAGGGGAAAAATGGAGAAATTCTATAACAAACCAGAGAAATGAGATTGTACATCCTCATGGACAATGAGGAATTGGACATTGGGAATTTTGGGAGAATCCCTAAACTCAACCTCCTGTCCAATTCTCTTTCCCATTCCCAAATATTCCTTAAAATCACCAAATCCTGGCAAACCCATCCTTCGCTCCTGGAGACTTTTCCCCCAAATCCCAAAGCCCCAAATCCAGGAAATTCCCAAATTAGCACATCCAGGATGCCCCAATCCCTGCCCTTTCCTCCTGATTTCTGGATTTATCCTCTATCCCAAGATCCCAGCCGGCCTCTCCCGCCCCGTGCAGAGCCATCCTTCGGCAGGAATCCCGGCAATGCCTTCGGCAGGAATCCCGGCAATGCCGTGGGCTCAGGTGAGGAGCAGCCCGGCCTGATCCACACCTGCCAGTGCAGGAATTCCCGGTGGGAATTTGGGATTTGCTGCTCCAGGCAGCCAATTCCTCTGCCAAGTGGGAGGTGGAGAAGTGTAGGGTTGTGGAGAGAGAAACTGTTGTCCTGTTCCCTCCTTTCCCGGTGGAAATCCCATTCCATGCCTGAATTCCAGGGAAAAAACTCCTCTGAGGAGCTGGCAGAGCTTGGAGCTGGAATATTGATTTGTTGGATTGGTTTGGAAACATGGGAATCCTTTGGGATTTTCCCAAACACTTGGTTTATCCTGGTGATCCTTTGGGATTTTCCCAACCACTCTTGAATTTTATCAAGCTGGAGATCCTTTGGGATTTTCTCTTAGTTTATCGTGGTGATCCTTTGGGATTTTTCCCAACCACTTGGGTAATTCTTTGGGATTTTTCTCTTGGTTTATAAACATGGTGAGCCTTTGGGATTTTCCCTTGGATTATCAAGTGCTGATCCTTTGGGATTTTCCCAAACCCCTGGGTTATCAAGCTGGTGATCCTCTGGGATTTTCTCTTGGTTTATAAACATGGTGAGCCTTTGGGATTTTCCCAAACTGTTGGATTATCAAGATGGTGATCCTTTGGGATTTTCTCTTGGTTTATCAAACTGGAGATCCTTTGGGATTTTCCCTTAGTTCATCCTGGTGATCCTTTGGTGATCCCCAGCTGCTGATCCTTTGGGATTTTCCCCAACCCCTTTGGGATTTATAAACCTGGTGATCCTTTGGGATTTTCTCTTAGTTTATCCTGGTGATCCTTTGGGATTTTCCCTTGGTTTATAAACCTGCTGATCCTTTAGGATTTTCTCACTCCCTTGGGTTATCAAGCTGCTGATCCTTTAGGATTTTCCCAACCCCTTTGGGATTTATAAACCTGCTGATCCTTTGGGATTTTCCCTTGGATTATCCTGGTGATCTTTAGGGATTTTCCCTTGGCTTATAAACCTGGTGATCCTTTGGGATTCTCCTAACCACTTGGATGATCCTTTGGGATTTTCCCTTGGTTCATCCTGCTGATCCTTTGGTGATCCTCAGCTGCTGATCCTTTGGGATTTTCCCATCCACTTGGTTTATCAAGCTGCTGATCCTTTAGGATTTTCCCTTGATTTATAAACCTGCTGATCCTTTAGGATTTTCCCAAACCCTTGGTTTATCAAGCTGCCAATTTTTGGGGATTTTCCCTTGGTTTATAAACCTGCTGATCCTTTGGGATTTTCCCAACCACTTGGGTGATCCTTTGGGATTTTCCCTTGATTTATCAAGGTGGTAATCCTTTGGGATTTTCCCAACTCCTTGGATTATCAAACTGGTGATCCTTTGGGATTTTCCCTCGGTTTATAAACCTCTTGATCCTTTGGGATTTTCCCAAACCATTTGGGTGATCCTTTGGGATTCTCCCTTGGTTTATAAACCTCTTGATCCTTTGGGATTTTCCCGTGGTTTATAAACCTCTTGATCCTTTGGGATTCTCCCAACCCCTCTGGAATTTCCCCAGGAGGAGAAGTCGGGCCAGAAATGCTGCAGGAGATGAGGGAAACCAACCGTGTGCTGCAGGAAGTTCGGGATTTGTTGAAGCAGCAGGTAGGTGGGGAAAGAATAAATAATTCCTGATATCCCCAGGAATATCTGGGAATTCCCTGGGATTGGGGATTTGGGTTCCTGGGTGGAATCAGCAGCAGGTTAGTGTGGAATTCAGGAAGTTTCACATCACTGCTGTGTTTGGGAGAAAAAGTTGGGAAAAATCCTCAAATTGGGAGAAATTTCAAGGTGGAAAAAACCTTCAAGTTGAGGAAAACTTAAAGGTGGAAAAAACCTTCAAGTTGGGAAAAATCCTCAAGGTGAGGAAAACTTCAAGGTGGAAAAAACCTTCAAGTTGGGAAAAAACTCCAGAAACTCAAGTTGAAAATTTGAGTTGGAATCGCTGGAAATTCATTTGAATTCCCAAATTCTCCTGGTCAGAGCTGAAGCCCAGCAAAGCTGGAATCACTGGAAGATCCTTTGAATTCCCAAATTCTCCTGGTTCACATGGAGAGTGAACCCCAAACCAGGGATGGATTTAACTGGGAAAACAAAGTCATTTTTCCCTTGGGTTTGGGGGTTTGGGACATCAGGGAAAAGCCAAATTTGGGAGGTGGAGGAACTTCCCATCCCTGGAAAGGGAAATCCCACAGAGCTCTGCATTCCCTCCTTCCTGCTCTTGTTTCAATCCCAAACCCCTCCCTGTCTGCGGCAGTTTTTTGGGAATTTGGAGGGTTTTGGGCTCTGTTTTCCCCAGCAGTTGGTGGTTTCCCTCAGCCCTTTGAGGACACAGAAAGCTCCATTCTGCTGCTGCTCTGCTGAGGGATTCCAGAGGCAGCAATGAGCACCCTGAGCAAACATCTGAGCTGCTCTCACATTCCAGAGCCTCACAAAAATCCAGTGTTTGCTGGGAATGGGGGCAGCCAGGGCTGCTGGCAGCTCCAGAGAGATTCCAGCCTTCCTTCCAGCAGCTCTGCTTGTTTGTTCTTTACCTTCTTAACACCTTTTCCTTTCCTTTTCCTTTCCTTTCCTTTCCTCTTTCCTTTCCTCTTTCCTTTCCTTTCCTTTCCTCTTTCCTTTCCTCTTTCCTTTCCTCTTTCCTTTCCTCTTTCCTTTCCTCTTTCCTTTCCTCTTTCCTTTCCTTTCCTTTCCTTTCCTTTCCTTTCCTTTCCTTTCCTTTCCTTTCCTTTCCTTTCCTCTTTCATTCTATCCTATTCTATCCCATTCCATTCCATTTTATTCCATTTCTATTCTATTCTATTCTATTCTATTCCATTCCATTCCATTCCATTCCATTCCATTTTTATTCCATTTCATTCTATTCTATTCCATTCCATTCCATTCCATTTCTATTCTATTTATTCTATTCCATTTCATTCCATTTTTATTCCATTCCTATTCTATTCTATTCCATTCCATTCCATTCCATTCCATTTTTATTCTATTCCTATTCTATTCTATTCCAGTTTATTTTATTCCATTCAGGTTCATTTTATTCCATTCCATTCCAGTTTATTTTACTATTTTCCCTTCTTTTCCCTGCTCTCCATCCCAACCCCCTGGCACAGCTCCATGCAGGGAATATTTTCAACAGGAAATTAATTCATTTCAACAGGAATTAATGAGTCCTCAGGGGCTGAGCAGCCCCAGGCACCCCAATCTGGGAATCCCTGGATTCTGGGGAATCCTCCAGAAAATCTCTGGGAATTTCTGGGTTCTGAGAGAATCTCTGGGAATCTCTGGAGCCAAATCCAGCTTGTTTTCCCTTGCAGATCAAGGAGATCACATTCCTGAAGAACACAGTCATGGAGTGTGATGCCTGTGGTGAGTTATTCCCAGTTATTCCCAATATTTGGGGTTTGGATCACAGTGATCTGTAGTTATTCCCAAGAGGGATTTGCCCTATTCCCAAACAGGGGGAATAACCTCTTTGCAAAAGAGGATTTTCCCCCATTCCCAAAACAGGGATTTTTTCCCCCATTCCCAAACAGGGATTTTCCTTCATTTTCCAAACAGGGATTTTCCTCCATTTTCAAAACAAGGATTTCCCCCCATTTCCCAAAACAGGGATTTCCCACATTCCCAAAACAGGGATTTCCCACATTCCCAAAACAGGGATTTCCCACATTCCCAGAACAAGGATTTTCCCTCTTTCCCAAACAGAGATTTTCCTGCATTCCCAAAACAAGGATTTCCCCCATTCCCAAACAGGGCTTTTCCCCATTTCCAAAAGAGGATTTTCTTCCATTCCCAAAACAGGAATTTTCCTTCATTTCCCAAACAGGGCTTTTCCTCCATCCCCAAACAGGACTTTTCCCCATTTTCCTCCATTCCCAAACAGCGATTTTCCCCCATTCCCAAAACAAGGATTTCCCCCCATTTACCAAACAGGGACTTTCCCCCATTCCCAAACAGGGATTTTCCTGCATTCCCAAACAGAGCTTTTCCCCATTTTCCTCCATTCCCAAACAGGGATTTTCCTGCATTCCCAAACAGGACTTTTCCCCATTTTCCTCCATTCCCAAAGAGGATTTTCCCCCATTCCCAAACAGGAATTTTCCTCCATTTTCAAAACAAGGATTTCCCCCATTTCCCAAACAGGGCTTTTCCCCCATTCCCTAAACAGAAATTTCTCTCCATTCCCAAACAGGGATTTCCCCCATTTCCCAAACAGAGATTTTTCTCCATTCCCAAACAGGGATTTCTCCCATTTCCCAAACAGAGATTTTTCCCCATTCCCAAAGAGAATTTTCCTCCATTCCCAATCAGGGATTTTCCTCCATTCCCAAACAGGAATTTCCCCCATTTCCCAAACAGGACTTTTCCCCATTTTCCTCCATTCCCAAAACAGGGATTTTCCTCTATTTTCAAAACAAGGCTTTCCCCCCATTTCCCAAACAGAGATTTTCCCCCATTCCCAAACAGAGCTTTTCCTCCATTCTGAAAATAGGGATTTTTCCCCCATTCCCTAAACAGGGATTTTCCTGCATTCCCAAAACAGGGATTTTCTTCCATTTCCCAAAGAGGATTTTCCCCCATTCCCAAAAGGGCTTTTCCCCATTTCCCAAACAGGGATTTCCCCCATTCCCAAACAGGGATTTTCCTCTATTTTCAAAACAAGGCTTTCCCCCCCTTTACCAAACAGGAATTTCCCCCATTCCCAAAACAAGGATTTCCCCCGATTTCCAAAGAATGGCTTTTCCTCCATTCCCAAACAGAGCTTTTCCCCATTTTCCTCCATTCCCAATCAGGGATTTTCCTCCATTCCCAAATAGGAATTTCCCCCATTTCCCAGACAGGACTTTTCCCCATTTTCCTCCATTCCCAATCAGGGATTTTCCTCCATTTTCAAAACAAAGATTTCCCCCATTTCCCAAACAGGGCTTTTCCTCATTTCCCAAAATAGGGATTTTCCCCATTTCCCAAAGCGTATTTTCCTCCATTCCCAAAACAGGAATTTTCCTCCATTCCCAAACAGGACTTTTCCCTATTTTCCTCCATTTTCAAAACAAGGATTTCCCCCCATTCCCAATCAGGGATTTTCCTCCATTCCCAAACAGGGATTTCCCTCATTTCCCAAACAGGACTTTTCCCCATTTTCCTCCATTCCCAAACAGAGCTTTTCCCCATTTTCCTCCATTCCCAATCAGGGTTTTTCCTCCATTTTCAAAACAAAGATTTCTCCCATTTCCCAAGCAAGGCTTTCCCCCACGCCTCCCCCGGGAGCAGCCCGGCAGGCCGTTCCCAGCAGTGTCCCCTTGTCCCCAGGGATGCGCACCGAGGTCACCGGTCCTGTCATCACCGTGACGCAGTTCAACCGCTGCAGCCCCAACCCCTGCTTCCCGGGCGTGCCCTGCTTCGAGAGCGGCGCGGCCTTCCGCTGCGGGGCTTGTCCGGCCGGCTTCTCGGGGAACGGTACCCACTGTGCGGACATCAACGAGGTGAGAACAGCCCCGGGAATCTGGGAATCTGCTCTGCTTCCTGGGAATGTCACAGGGTTTGCCTCGGTTGGGGTTGGTGAAGTTGGGATTTCCTCCAAGAGGATCAACAGAATAAGTCCTTGGGTTTGTAGCACACAGGGAGGGAGTTTGGGAGTTTAAAAGTTTGAAAGTTTGGGAGTTTGGAAGTTTGGAGTTTGAAGTTTAGAACTTTGGGAGTTTGGAAGTTGGGAGTTTGGAAGTTTGGGAGTTTGAAGTTTAGAACTTTGGGAGTTTGGGAGTTTGGAAGTTGGGAGTTTGGAAGTTTGGAGTTTGACCTTGTCCTGCGGGGTTCTCGGGGAATGGCACCCACTGCAGCGACATCAACGAGGTGAGAACAGCCCTGGGATCCCGGGAATCTGCTCTGCTTCCTGGGAATGTCACCGGAGATGGAATTGTGTGCCGCGCCCTGCCCGGGAGGGTTTGGGGTTTGTCAGGTCCGGAGGGGTTGGGGTTGGTCAGGTTGGGATTTCCTCCAAGAGGATGGATCCACAGAATAAATCCTTGGGTTTGTAGCACACAGGGAGGGAGTTTGGGAGTTAGGAAGTTTGGAGTTTGAAGTTTAGAACTTTGGGAGTTTTGAAGTTTGGGAGTTTGGAAGTTTGGAGTTTGAAGTTTAGAACTTTGGGAGTTGGGAAGTTTGGGAGTTTGGAAGTTTGGAGTTTGGAAGTTTGGAGTTAGGAAGTTTGGAGTTGGAAGTTTAGAACTTAGTTTGGAGCTTGGCATTGTCCCGCGGGATTTTCCGGGAATGGTACCCACTGTGCGGACATCAACGAGGTGAGAACAGCCCCGGGAATCTGGGAATCTGCTCTGCTTCCTGGGAATGTCACAGGGTTTGCCTCGGGGATGTTGGGAAAAATCTGCAGGACTTAAGGTTTGGGGTTGGTGAGGTTGGGATTTCCTCCAGGAGGATCAAACAGAATAAATCCTTGGGTTTGTCACACAGTGGGGGAGTTTGGGAGTTAGGAAGTTTGGAGTTTGAAGTTTAGAACTTTGGGAGTTGGGAAGTTTGGGAGTTTGGAAGTTTGAAGTTTAGAACTTTAGGAGTTTGGAAGTTTGGGAGTTTGGAAGTTTGGAGTTTGAAGTTTAGAACTTTGGGAGTTGGGAAGTTTGGGAGTTTGGAAGTTTGAAGTTTAGAACTTTAGGAGTTTGGAAGTTTGGGAGTTTGGAAGTTTGGAGTTTGAAGTTTAGAACTTTGGGAGTTTGGAAGTTTGGGAGTTTGGAAGTTTTGGAGTTGGGAAGTTTGGAGTTGGAAGTTTAGAACTTAGTTTGGAGTTTGGCCTTGTCCCGCGGGATTTTCCGGGAATGGTACCCACTGTGCGGACATCAACGAGGTGAGAACAGCCCTGGGATCCCGGGAATCTGCTCTGCTTCCTGGGAATGTCACCGGAGATGGAATTGTGTGCCGCGCCCTGCCCGGGAGGGTTTGGGGTTTGTCAGGTCCGGAGGGGTTGGGGTTGGTGAGGTTGGGATTTCCTCCAAGAGGATCCACAGAATTTGGGTTTGTAGCACACGGGGGGGGAGTTTGGGAGTTAGGAAGTTTGGAGTTTGAAGTTTAGAACTTTGGGAGTTTTGAAGTTTGGGAGTTTGGGAGTTTGGGAGTTTGGGAGTTTGGAAGTTTGGGAGTTTGGGAGTTTGGAAGTTTGGAGTTTGAAGTTTGGGAGTTTGGGAGTTTTGAAGTTTGGGAGTTTGGGAGTTTTGAAGTTTGGGAGTTTGGGAGTTTTGAAGTTTGGGAGTTTGGGAGTTTTGAAGTTTGGGAGTTTGGGAGTTTTGAAGTTTGGGAGTTTGGGAGTTTTGAAGTTTGGGAGTTTGGGAGTTTTGAAGTTTGGGAGTTTGGAAGTTTGGAGTTTGAAGTTTAGAACTTTGGGAGTTGGGAAGTTTGGGAGTTTGGAAGTTTGAAGTTTAGAACTTTAGGAGTTTGGAAGTTTGGAGTTTGAAGTTTAGAACTCTGGGAGTTTGGAAGTTTGGAGTTTGAAGTTTAGAACTCTGGGAGTTTGGAAGTTTGGAGTTTGAAGTTTAGAACTTTGGGAGTTTGGGATTTTGGAAGTTTGGAGTTTGGCCTTGTCCTGCGGGGTTTTCCGGGAACGGTACCCACTGTGCGGACATCAACGAGGTGAGAACAGCCCCGGGAATCTGGGAATCTGCTCTGCTTCCGGGGAATGTCACCGGAGATGGAATTGTGTTTGTCACACAGCGGGGGAGTTTGGGAGTTAGGAAGTTTGGAGTTTGAAGTTTAGAACTTTGGGAGTTGGGAAGTTTGGGAGTTTGGAAGTTTGAAGTTTAGAACTTTGGGAGTTGGGAAGTTTGGGAGTTTGGAAGTTTGAAGTTTAGAACTTTGGTAGTTTGGAAGTTTGGGAGTTTGGAAGTTTGGGAGTTTGGAAGTTTGGGAGTTTGGAAGTTTGGGAGTTTGGAAGTTTGGGAGTTTGGAAGTTTGGGAGTTTGGAAGTTTGGGAGTTTGGAAGTTGGGAGTTTGGAAGTTTGGGAGTTGGGAAGTTTGGAGTTGGAAGTTTAGAACTTAGTTTGGAGTTTGGCCTTGTCCCACGGGATTCTCCGGGAATGGTACCCACTGCAGCGACATCAACGAGGTGAGAACAGCCCTGGGAATCTGCTCTGCTTCCTGGGAATGTCACAGGGTTTGCCTCGGGGTTGGCGGGGAAAGCCTGCAGGAGATGGAATTGTGTGCCTCGCCCTGCCCGGGAGGGTTTGGGGTTGGGCAGGTTGGGATTTCCTCCAAGAGGATCAAACAGAATAAATCCTTGGGTTTGTAGCACACAGGGAGGGAGTTTGAGAGTTTGGCAGTTTGGAAGTTTTGAACTTCGGAAGTTTGGAGCTTTGGGAATTGGAAGTTTGGAGGTTTGGAGCTTTGGGAATTGGAAGTTTGGGAGTTTGGAGCTTTGGGATTTAGTGTTTGGCAGTTTGGAAGTTTGGAACTTTGGGAGTTGGCAGTTTGGAGTTTAAAAGTTTGGAAGTCTGGGCGTTTGGAAGTTTGAAGTTTAGAAGTTTTGAAGTTTGGAGCTTTGGGAGTTTGGCAGTTCATAATTTGGAAGTTTGGAGCTTTGAGATTTGGAAGTTTGGAAGTTTAAAACTTTGGAAATTTGGGAGTTGGAGTTTTTGCAAGTTTGGAGTTTGGAGTTTGGAACTTTAGAATTTAGAGTTTGGCAGTTTGGAAGTTTGGAACTTCGAGAGTTTGGGAGTTTGGAACTTTAGGATTTAGAGTTTAGCAGTTTGGGAGTTTGGAAGTTTGGAACTTGGAGAGTTTGGGAGTTTGGAAGTTTGGAGTTTGGAACTCAGAGAGTTTGGAAAGCCAGAGCAGCCTCGTCTGCCGAGGATTTGTTGAGATGGGATTGATGAGGTGAAAAGGGATCAAACACATCCCAGATAATCCCTGCAACAGCAAATCCCAACCGCAGGGCTGCTCTGCCCCTAAATCAAACCTGGCTGGGCAGACACTGAGGGCTGTTTTAGGGAGTGTGGTTTGGAGGTTGGAAACTGCAAACCCTTTGGTCTTTCTAGCTGGGGAAAAGGGTTGGGAAAAGTACTGGGAAGGCTATGAATGTGGAGAAGAAAAAGGCAAAAATCATCTGGTGTCAGTGGTGCCACAGCCCTGGCACAGCCCTGGCTCAGCCCTGGCACTGTCCTGGCTCTGTCCTGGCACAGCCCTGGCACTGCCCTGGCACTGACCTGGCTCAGCCCTGGCACTGTCCTGGCACTGACCTGGCTCAGCCCTGGCACTGTCCTGGTGCTGTCCTGATTTAGCACTGTCCTGGCACAGCCCTGGCACTGTCCTGGCTCAGCATAGCCCTGCCACAGTCCTGGCACTGTCCTGGCTCAGCATAGCCCTGCCACAGTCCTGGCACTGTCCTGGCTCAGTCCTGGCTCAGCCCTGGCTCAGCCCTGGCACTATCCTGGCTCAGCACAGCCCTGGCACTGTCCTGGCTCTGTCTTGGCACTGTCCTGGCTCAGCCCTGACACTGTTCTGCTGCTGTCCTGGTTCAGCACTGCCCTGGCTCAGCCCTTGCTCAGTCCTGGCACTGTCCTGATGCTGTCCTGGTTCAACACTGTCCTGGCACAGCCCTGGCTCAGCACAGTCCTGGCACTGTCCTGGCACAGCCGTGGCACTGTCCTGGCACAGCCGTGGCACTGTCCTGGCTCAGCCCTGGCACTGTCCTGGCACTGTCCTGGTTCAACACTGTCCTGGCACTGTCCTGGTTCAACACTGTCCTGGCACAGCCCTGGCACTGTCCTGGCACAGTCCTGGCACTGTCCTGGCTCAGCCCTGGCACTGTCCTGGCTCAACACAGCCCTGGCACAGCTCAGCCCTGGCTCAGCACTGTCCTGGCACAGCCCTGTCCCTATCCCATCTGACCCTGTCCCTGTGTCCCGTTGCAGTGCAATGCCAACCCCTGCTTCCCCAAGGTGCAGTGCACCAACACCTCTCCGGGGTTCCGCTGTGACCCGTGCCCGCCTGGCTTCACCGGGCAGCTCCTGGAGGGCGTGGGGCTCTCCTTCGCCAGGGCCAACAAACAGGTAACCCCAGAGTGTCCCCAAAAAACGGCAATTCTGTCCCTGCTGTGGTTGGGGTTTGGAGAAATGGGAGGTGGTGCTGCCTGAAGGTGGATTTCTGATGGGATTCCGGGAATTCCTGGATGCCTGGGGGTGGCTGGGATGGGGTTTGGAGCCCTGGGGTGGTGGGAGGTGTCCCTGGGGTGGGAGTGGGATGATTGAAGGTCCTTTCCTGACCCAAAGTGCTCTGGGATTCTGGGATTCTGGGAGTGCAGGGAGAGGGGAAATCCTGACAGCTCAGCCCCAAAGCCACCTCCTCTGCCAGGGGCTGGACAGAACATTCCAGAACCTGTGGGGACATCCTGGGGATGGGGAATGGAAATGGGAATGATGGGAATGGAAATGGGAATGATGGGAATGGAAATGGGAATGATGGGAATGGAAATGGGAATGATGGGAATGGGAATGAAATGATGGGAATGGGAATGGGAATGGGGTGGGAATGAAATGATGGGAATGGGAATTGGAATGGGAATGGGGTGGGGATGGGGATGGGAATGGGAATGACGGGAATGGGAATTCTTCCTGCTGGGACACAGCTGGTGCCACCCCTTCCCAGCTCCCCTGACAGCTCCAGGTGGATTAAAGCCCAAATCCCACCAGCCCAGGCTGACTGTGGGTTTTTGGGATGCATTGTCCCACCCGTGGCTCTGGGAATTTGGGGCTCACCATGGGCTGCAGCCCCTGAGCTTCCAAATCCATGGATCCTCTTCCACGATGAGGATATTCCAGCAGCTCAGCTCACAGCTCAGAGCTCAGCCGTTCTCCCAGAGTCCCAAATTCCCCCAATTTGGGATCTCTGGTGGCTCCAGAAATGGGGTCTGGGATACTGCTGGGATCTTCAGCAGGAAAACTGGGCTGGTGAGGTGTGCAGGGCTTGGCTTCTGCTCCAAACCCCGGATTTGGGGTGGGATGGAGTCCAGGTGTGCTCTGTTCTCCTGGGCAGGTGTGCACCGACATCAACGAGTGTGAGACAGGAGCTGCCACCAGCTGTGTCCCCAACTCCATCTGCATCAACACTCGGGTAAATCCGGGAATTTGGGGAGGATCTGAGGGCTGGAGGCAGGCTGGGAGAGCTGGGAATGCTCACCTGGGGAGGGAAGGATCCAGGGAATGCTCAGAGCTCCTGGCAGGGCCTGAAGGGGCTCCAGGAGAGATTTGGGATCAGGATGGAGGGACAGGACACAGGGAATGACTTCCCACCAGGAAAGGGGACTTTGGGTGGGATTTTGGGAAGGAATTCCTGGGATTTTGGGAAGGAATTCCTGGCTGGGCTGGAATTCCCAGAGCAGCTGTGGTTGCCTCTGGATCCCTGGAATGTCCAAGGCCAGCCTGGAGCACCTGGGATGGTCAAAAGTGTCCCTGGAATGGGATGGGATGGAATGAGATGGGATGAGATGGGATGGGATGGGATGAGATGGAATGAGATGGGATGGGATTTAAGGTCCTTCCAACCCAAACCACTCTGGGATTCCATGATCCCATGAGATCCCATGGTCCCAGTGATCCCATGACTCCATGATCCCACAATTCCATGATCCCATGATCCCATTATCCCATGATTCTGTGACTCCATGATCCCACAATTCCGTGATCCCATGATCCCATTATCCCGTGATCCCATGACTCCATGATCCCACAATTCTGTGATCCCATGATCCCATGACTCCATGATCCCACAATTCCATGATCCCATGATCCCATTATCCCACGATTCCATGACTCCACAATCCCACAACCCCACAATCCCACCCCATTCCCGGATCTCTCCCCCAAGCTCCCATTCCCCACCCCACACCCCATCCCAGGCTCCGGCAGAGCTTTCCCGGTTTTCCCGCTGCAGTTCCTCCCCTTTCCCGCAGGGATCCTACAAGTGCGGCGCCTGCAAGCCGGGCTTTGTGGGGGATCAGCAGAGCGGCTGCCGCAGCCAGGCTGTCCCCAGCGCCCACCGCTGCCCCAACGGAGAGATCAGCCCGTGCCACGAGAAGGCAGAGTGCATCGTGGAGAGGGACGGCTCGCTGTCCTGCCAGGTGCGGGGAGCCGCCCGGGACAGAGGGGGATGAGCCTATCCCTGGGATTGGGGAATGATCCTATCCCGGGAGAGATGGGGATGAGCCTATCCCCGGGATTGGGGAATGATCCTAACCCGGGAGAGAGGGGGATGAGCCTATCCCCGGGACTGGGGAATGATCCTAACCCGGGAGAGAGGGGGATGAGCCTATCCCCGGGACTGGGGAATGATCCTAACCCGGGAGAGAGGGGGATGAGCCTATCCCGGGGATTGGGGGGTGATCCTGTCCAGGGAGAGATGGGGGATGATCCTATCCCTGGAACTGGGGAATGATCCTAACCCGGGAGAGATGGGGATGAGCCATGGGGTTGGGGGGGATCCTGTCCTGGGAGAGATGGGGATGATCCTATCTCGGGGATTGGGGAATGATCCTAACCCGGGAGAGATGGGGCTGAGCCGTGGGGTTGGGGGCTGATCCTGTCCCGGGAGAGATGGGGATTATCCTATCCCTGGGGTTCGGGAATGATCCTAACCCGGGAGAGATGGGGCTGAGCCATGGGACTGGGGAATGATCCTGTCCCGGGAGAGATGGGGCTGAGCCATGGGATTGGGAAAATGATCCTGTCCCGGGAGAGATGGGGCTGAGCCCAGCCCTGGAATTAGGGAAATGATCCTAGCCCTGGAATTGGGAAAATGATCCTATCCCGGGAGAGATGGGGCTGAGCCCTGGGGTTGGGGAGTGATCTTATCCTGGGAGAGATGGGGATGATCCTATCCCTGGGACTGGGAAAATGATCCTGTCCCGGGAGAGATGGGGCTGAGCCCAGCCCTGGAATCAGGGAAATGATCCTAGCCCCGGGATCGGGGTTGATCCTATCCCGGGAGAGATGGAGATGATCCTATCCCTGGAATCAGGGAAATGATCAGCCTGGGGCTGAGCCCAGCCTTGGGATCGGGGCATGATCTCAGCCCTGGAATCGGGGAAATTATCCCAGCCCTGGAATCGGGGCTAGTTCCACCCTATTGAGACTGGGGCCAGTCCGACCATCCCGGGATTTGGGGTCTGATCCAGCCCTCCCGGGATTTGGGGTTTGATCCATCCCTGCCGGGATTTGGGGTCTGATCCAGCCTCTCCCGGGATTTGGGGTCTGATCAACCCCTCCCAGATTTGGGGTCTGATCCAGCCCTTCCTGGGATTTGGGGTCTGATCCAGCCCTTCCTGGGATCTGGGGTCTGATCCAGCCCTCCCGGGATTTGGGGTCTGATCCAGCCCTCCCGGGATTTGGGGTCTGATCCAGCCCTCCCGGGATTTGGGGTCTGATCCAACCCTCCCAGATTTGGGGTCTGATCCAACCCTCCCGGGATTTGGGGTCTGATCCAATCCTCCCAGATTTGGGGTCTGATCCAGCCCTCCCGGATTTGGGGTCTGATCCAGCCCTCCCAGATTTGGGGTCTGCTCCGATCCCCCCGCGCTCTGCTCGCTCTGCATTCCCTCATCCCGATCTCCTCTCCCGGGTCTGCCACTGCCCTCTCCTGGAGAGCTCCTCCCTTCCCAAATATTCCTGCTCGGCCCTGTTCCTGCGGCCACAGCTCCTCCCTGGGCTGCTCCCGATGCCCTGATCCTCTCCTGATCCTCTCCCGACATTCCTGATTCTCTCCCGACCCTCCATATCCTCTCCCGACCCCTCTGATCCTCTCCCGACACCCCTGATCCTCTTCTGATCCTCTCCTGATCCTCTCCCGACCCCTCCGATCCTCTCCTGATCCTCTCCCGACATTCCTCGTCCTCTGCCGACCCCTCTGATCCTTTCCTGATCCTCTCCCGGTATTCCTGACCCTCTCCCGATCCCTCCGATCCTCTCCCGACATTCCTCATCCTCTCCTGATCCTCTCCCGACCCTTCTGATCCTCTCCTGATCCTCTCCTGATCCTCTCCCGATCCCTCCGATCCTTTCCCGGTATTCCTGATCCTCTCCCGACCCCTCTGACCCTCTCCTGATCCTCTCCCGACATTCCTGATCCTCTCCCGACCCCTCTGATCCTCTCCTGATCCTCTCCCGACATTCCCGATCCTCTCCCATCCCCTCCGACCCTCTCCCTGTTCTCTGGGCTCTGCTTTTCCCGCAGCCCAGCAGATCCCTGGGGCACGGAGCATTCCCGGAGCAGATCAGGAACAATCCACTCCCTCCGAGCCAAACCTCTGAATCCGTCTGTTCAAATCCCAGAAATGTGTTTCCCGTAGGGCTTTTCACCCCGGATTGGTGTCAAACCGCAGATTTTGGGGTGCTGTGGCCATCGGGGGTGTTGATTTTGTCGTTCTGCTGCCCCGCAGTGCCTCGTGGGGTGGGCAGGGAACGGCTACGTGTGCGGCAAGGACACCGACATCGACGGCGTGCCCGACGAGAAGCAGCGCTGCTCCGACAAGAAGTGCCGCAAGGTCAGGGCGGCGCCGCCCTTCTCCCGGGGAAAATCTGGGGAAAATCCGGGGAAAATCCGGGAAAAATCCGGGAAAAATCAGGGGAAAATCTGGGGAAAATCTGGGGAAAAATCTGGGGAAAAATCCGGGAAAAATCTGGGGAAAATCAGGGAAAAATCTGGGGAAAATCCGAGAAAAATCTGGGGAAAAATCCGAGAAAAATCTGGGGAAAAATCCGAGAAAAATCTGGGGAAAATCCAGGGAAAATCTGGGGAAAATCTGGGGAAAATCCGGGAAAAATCTGGGGAAAAATCTGGGAAAAATCTGGGGGAAATCTGGGGAAAAATCCGAGAAAAATCTGTGGAAAATCTGGGAAAAATCCGGGAAAATTCTGGGGACAAATCAGGGAAAAATCCGGGAAAAATCTGGAGAAAAATCAGGGAAAAATCTGGGGAAAATCCGGGGAACATCTGGGAAAAATCCGAGAAAAATCTGGGGAAAAATCCGAGAAAAATCTGGGGAAAAATCCGAGAAAAATCTGGGGAAAAATCCGAGAAAAATCCGAGGGAAATCCGGGGAAAATCTGGGAAAAATCTGGGGAAAATCTGGGAAAAATCTGGGGAAAATCTGGGGAAAAATCCAGGAAAAATCTGGGGAAAATCTGGAAAAAATCTGGGGAAAATCCAGGAAAAATCCAGGAAAAATCTGGGGAAAATCTGGAAAAAATCTGGGGAAAAATCCGGGAAAAATCCAGGGAAAATCTGAGGAAAATCCGAGAAAAATCCGGGAAAAATCCGAGAAAAATCTGGGAAAAATCTGGGAAAATCCGGGAAAAATCTGAGAAAAATCTGAGAAAAATCCGGGAGAAATCCAGGGAAAATCCGGGGAAAATCCGAGAAAAATCCGGGAGAAATCCAGGGAAAATCCGGGGAAAATCCGAGAAAAATCCAGGAAAAATCTGGGAAAAATCCAAGAAAAATCCGGGAAAAATCTGGGGAAAAATCCAGGAAAAATCTGGGAAAAATCCGGGAATGCCACCCCGGGACAGCCCTGGGGTGGCAGTGAGCCCCTCAGGCCATTGCCACATCCCTGTCCCCGCAGGATAACTGCATGACAGTCCCCAACTCCGGCCAGGAGGACGCCGACAGGGATGGCATTGGGGACGCCTGTGACGATGATGCCGACGGGGATGGAATCCCCAACGCTGAGGTTGGAGCTCTGCTGGAGTCCCAGGGGCAATTCAGAGGTCACGGTGGGAATTTGGAGGTCACGGTGTGGATTTAGGGGTCACAGTGGTAATTCAGAGATCCTAGTGGGAATTCAGAGGTCACGGTGTGGATTTAGGGGTCCCAGTGGGAATTCAGAGATCCTAATGGGAATTCAGAGGTCACGGTGTGGATTTAGGGGTCACAGTGGGAATTCAGAGGTCTCAGTGGGGATTCAGAGATCCTAATGGGAATTCAGAAGTCCCAGTGTGGATTCAGAGCTCCCAGTGTGGATTTAGGGATCACAGTGGGAATTCAGAAGTCCCAATGTGGATTTAGGGGTCACAGTGTGGATTCAGAGGTCTCAGCGTGGATTTAGGGATCACAGTGGGGATTTAGAGGTCCCAATGGGAATCCAGAGGTCTCAGTGTGAACTATGGGGTCCCAGTGGGAATTCAGAAGTCTCAGTGTAGATTCAGAAGTCCCAATGTGGATTTAGAGGTCCCAGTGTGGATTTAGGAGCCACAGTGGGAATTCAGAGGTTTCATTGTGGATTTAGGAGTCTCAGTGTGGATTCAGAAGTCCTACTGGGAATTCAGAGGTCTCAGCGTGGATTTAAGGAGCACAGTGTGAATTTAGGGGTCCCAGTGGAAATTCAGAGCTCCCAGTGTGGATTTAGGGATCACAGTGGGAATTCAGAGGTCTCAGTGTGGATTAAAGAGTCACAGTGTGGATTCAGAAGTCCTACTGGGAATTCAGAGGTCACAGCGTGAACTATGGGGTTCCAGTAGGAATTCAGAGGTCCCAATGGGAATTCAGACATTCCAATGGGAATTCAGAGGTCTCAGTGTGTATTCAGAGATCCCAGTGTGGATTTAGGGATCCCAGTTTGGATTTAGAGGTCCCAGTGGGAATTCAAAGTGTGGATTTAGAGGTTCTAGTGGGAATTCAGAAGTCCCAGTGTGGATTTAGGGATCCCAGTGGGAATTCAGAGGTCCCGATGTGGATTCAGAGGTCCCTGTGTGGATTTAAGGATCCCAGTGTGAATTCAGAAGTCCCAATGGGAATTCAGAAGTCTCAATGTGGATTTAGAGATCCCAGTGAGGATTTAGGGATCCCAGTGAGGATTTAGGGATCCCAGTGGGAATTCAGAGCTCCCAATATGGATCCAGAGCTCCCAGCACAGCCCCAGTCTGGCTGCCCCAAGGACCCAAAGCCAGGCAGAGGGACATCTGCCCACCAAAGGGACATCAGAGGGACATCAGGAGTCTCTCCTGGGTCAGTCCTGGCTGGGGACACCCCGAGGAGCTGCTGGTGTCCCCAAGCCCGTGTCCCCTGTCCCCGCAGGACAACTGTGTGTACACCAGGAACACAGACCAGCGCAACACCGACAAGGACAACTTTGGGGACGCGTGTGACAACTGCCGGCAGGTGAAGAACAACGACCAGAGGGACATCGACGGCGACGGCAAGGGCGACGAGTGTGACGATGACATGGATGGGGACGGTGAGGCTGAGCCCTGACACGTGCCAGGCTGGTCCTGCTCCTGGGGTGACAGACTGGGGGTGACAAACTCAGGGTGACATCCCAGGCTGATCCTGCTCCTGGGGTGACAAACTGGGGGTGACATGCCAGGCTGATCCTGCTCCTGGGGTGACAAACTCAGGGTGACAAACTCAGGGTGGCATTCCAGGCTGATCCTGCTCCTGGGGTGACAAACTAGGGGTGACATCCCAGGCTGATCCTGCTCCTGGGGTGACAAAGTCAGGGTGACATCCCAGGCTGATCCTGCTTTTGGGGTGACAAACTCCCTGCTGGGATGGGGCACAGCTTGGCTTTTGGGGTGACAAACTTGGGGTGACACTCCAGGCTGATCCTGCCTTTGGGGTGACAAACTTGGGGTGACATTCCATCCTGATCCTGCTCCTGGGGTGACAAAACAGGGTGACATCCCAGGCTGATCCTGCTCCTGGGGTGACAAACTCCCTGCTGGGATGGGGCACAGCTCAGCTTTGGGGTGACAAACAGGGTGACATTCCAGGCTGATCCTGCTTTTAGGGTGACAGACTCCCTGCTGGGATGTGGCACAGCTTGGCTTTTGGGGTGACAAACAAGGTGACATCTCATTCTGCTCCTGCTGGGCAGTGCCACCCAGGCTGGGCCAGGCCAGGGTGACCCCACACCTGCTCAGGGCTAACCCAACAACCCCAAATCCTGAAATCTCTGCTTTATCCTGATTTTCCCCTGAATTTTTATGGATCCTCTGCCTGTTTTCCAGGGATCAAGAACCCCATGGACAACTGCCGCAGAGTCCCCAACCCTGACCAGCGGGACAGCGATGGGGACGGCGTGGGGGACGCCTGTGACAGCTGTCCCACCCTCAGCAACCCCGACCAGGTACTGCTGTCACCCCAGCTCTGAGCACTGCTGTCACCCCAGCTCTGGGTCACACTGCTGTCACCCAGCTCTGGGTCACTCCTGTCACCCCTGCCCTGGGGACACTGCTGTCACCCAGCTCTGGGGACACTGCTGTCACCCCAGCTCTGAGCACTGCTGTCACCCCAGCTCTGGGTCACTCCTGTCACCCCTGCCCTGGGGACACTGCTGTCACCCAGCTCTGGGTCACACTGCTGTCACCCCAGCTCTGAGCACTGCTGTCACCCCAGCTCTGGGTCACACTGCTGTCACCCAGCTCTGGGTCACTCCTGTCACCCCTGCCCTGGGGACACTGCTGTCACCCAGCTCTGGGGACACTGCTGTCACCCCAGCTCTGAGCACTGCTGTCACCCCAGCTCTGGGTCACTCCTGTCACCCCTGCCCTGGGGACACTGCTGTCACCCAGCTCTGGGTCACACTGCTGTCACCCCAGCTCTGAGCACTGCTGTCACCCCAGCTCTGGGTCACACTGCTGTCACCCAGCTCTGGGTCACTCCTGTCACCCCTGCCCTGGGGACACTGCTGTCACCCAGCTCTGGGGACACTGCTGTCACCCCAGCTCTGGGGACACTGCTGTCACCCCAGCCCTGGGTCACACTGCTGTCACCCAGCTCTGGGTCACACTGCTGTCACCCCAGCTCTGCTCTGGGGCACTGCTGTCACCTCAGCTCTGGGTCACACTGCTGTCACCCCTGCTCTGGGTCACACTGCTGTCACCTCAGCTCTGGGTCACACTGCTGTCACCCCAGCTCTGCTCTGGGTCACACTGCTGTCACCCCAGCTGTGGGTCACACTGCTGTCACCCCAGCTGTGGGTCACACTGCTGTCACCCAGCTCTGGGTCACACTGCTGTCACCCCAGCTCTGGGACACTGCTGTCACCCCAGCTCTGGGTCACACTGCTGTCACCCCAGCTCTGGGGACACTGCTGTCACCCCTGCTCTGGGTCACACTGCTGTCACCCAGCTCTGGGGCACACTGCTGTCACCCCAGCTCTGCCCTGGGGACACTGCTGTCACCCCAGCTCTGGGGACACTGCTGTCACCCCAGCTCTGGGGACACTGCTGTCACCCCAGCGCTGCCCTGGGGACAATGCCATCCCCTGGGGACAAAGGGAATTCATTCCCTCAGGCAGCCAGAGAGGAGATTTGGCACTTTGGGTTTTTAATTCCTGCCCTGCTTCACCTCTGGGATTCCTCAGAATTCTCCCCAAAAATCCCCCAAGAACTCTTCTCCTTCTTTTCCCTGTTCTTCCTCCTGATCTCTGGAAAATTGAAATTATTTTCCCTTTCCTTTTCTCCTGTTGATCTCTGGAAAATTAAAATTATTTTTCCTTTCCTTTTCTCCTCTCGATCTCTGGAAAATTGAAATTATTTTTCCTTTCCTTTTCTCCTCTCGATCTCTGGAAAATTGAAATTATTTTTCCTTTCCTTTTCTCCTCTCGATCTCTGGAAAATTGAAATTATTTTCCCTTTCCTTTTCTCCTCTCAATCTCTGGAAAATTGAAATTATTTTTCCTTCCCTTTTTCTAGAAAGACACTGACCACGACCTGGTGGGAGATGTCTGTGACACCAACCAGGACAGGTGAGACCTCACCAGAAAATCCAAAATTCCATTTATTTGCACGAAATCCTGGGAATGAAGGGAGAAAAATGCTGTGAACAGCCTGGCTTGGCCTCATCCCATAAAAATATGGAGGTTTGGGGAATATTTTCTCCAGGAGAAGTGGTCAGGGAAGCACAGAGAATTCCCAGGAACATTCCTGACAAATTTTTGGGGCTAAAATCACCAACCTGCTGCTCCTGCCGAGGATCCAACTCGGGGTGATTCCTTCAAAGCTGGAGAAATATGAAGCAGTAAAGGGAAAAAGGGAATTATTTTGGTTTTTAATAGGATTTTAGGGAATTATTTTGGTTTTTAATAGGATTTTAGGTGCTCAAAGGTGGAAACACCCCAAGAAGCTCACAGTGAATAATGTTTATACAAATTTATGGAGCTCACAAATTAGCCTAAATCTACCTGAAATCTCCTAATAAGAAATTTAATTAATGAAGTAATTGTCCACCTATTCTAATTAACCCCCCAAATGAGATTACAGCTTAATTTACTAAAATATATTCCAGAGAGGAGATTCTGTCCAAGGTTGGAGCTTCTAGTTTTGGGATAATTATAAATATTTCATCATCCCACCCTGGAAAATCCCAAACTAAGCTAAATATCAAACTGCAGAGTTATAAACATTTGGGGCTAAAGTACAAGGAGTGTTTGTGAAGGGTGTGAGGAGAGGGAAAGGGGATAAAAATGTATATAAAGGGTATAAAAGTGTATAAAAGAGTATAAAAAGGACAAAAATCATCAGGCATCAGGGGGTTTTCTGTGACTGACGTGTCCCTGTCCCTGTCCCGTCCCTGTCCCTGTCCCATCTCTCCCATCCCATCCCTGTCCCCACCCTGTCCCTCTCCCCGTCCTGTCCCTGTCCCGTTTCTATCCCCATCCCTGTCCCATCCCTGTCCCTGTTTCTGTCCCATCCCTGTCCCATCCCTGTCCCTGTTTCTGTCCCATCCCTGTCCCATCTCTGTCCCTGTCCCCACCCTGTCCCTGTCCCATCCCTGTCTCTATCTCATTTCTATCCCTGTCCCTGTCTCTGTCCCCACCCTGTCCCTATCCTGTTCCTATCCCTGTCCCTGTCCCATCCCTGTCCCTGTCCCTGTCCCCACCCTGTCCCATCCCTGTCCCTATCCCATTTCTATCCCTGTCCCCATCCCTGTCCCATCCGTGTCCCTGTTTCTGTCCCATCCCTGTCCCTATCCCTGTCCCCACGCTGTCCCTGTCCCTGTCCCCACCCTGTCCCCACCCTGTCCCATCCCTGTCCCTGTTTCTGTCCCATCCTTGTCCCATCCCTGTCCCTGTTTCTGTCCCATCCCTGTTCCTGTCCCTGTCCCCACCCTGTCCCTGTCCCTGTCCCCACCCTGTCCCCACCCTGTCCCTGTCTCTGTCCCCACCCTGTCCCCACCCTGTCCCTGTCCCTGTCCCTGCAGTGACGGCGATGGCCACCAGGACTCTCGGGACAACTGCCCCACAGTGCCCAACAGCTCGCAGGTGGACACAGACAACGATGGCCTTGGGGACGAGTGTGACGAGGACGACGACGACGATGGCATCCCCGACCTGCGGCCCCCTGGCCCCGATAACTGCCGGCTGGTCCCCAACCCCGGCCAGGAGGACTCGGATGGTGAGGGGAGTCTGTGGGGTTTGCTGGGAGCTTTGGGGGATTTGGGGTTCCTCGGGAGTGACCTGAGCCAGCCTTGGGACACTTCTGGGTCTGAACAGCCTCGGCATCGGGGTTGGGGTCAGGTTTGGGGTCACATTTGGGGTCATGGCTGGGGTCACATTTGGGGTCATGGTTGGGATCATGGTTGGGATCACATTTGGGGTCGTGTTTGGGGTCGGTTTTGGGATCACATTTGGGATCTTGGTTAGGGTCACATTTGGGGTTGTGTTTGGGATCACATTTGGGATCACATTTGGGGTCATGTTTGGGATCCTCTTTGGGGTCATGGTTGGGGTCACACTTGGGATCACATTTGTGATCACATATGGGGTCATATATGGGGTCATGTTTGGGATCACCTTTGGGATCATGTTCAGGGTCAGGTTTGGGATCACATTTGGGGTCAGTTTTGCGGTCATATTGGGGGTCATGGTTGGGATCATGGTTGGGGTCATATTTGGGGTCATGTTTGGGGTCATGTTTGGGATCACATTTGGGATCACTTTGGGGATCCCATTCAGGGTCAGTTCTCTCTCCCAGCAGCACCATGGTTTTGGGGTTTCTCTGCTCTCCCCTGAGCAGCTCCTGGCCCTGCCCAGGGCTGAGCCAAGCCCAGCACAGGGCAGAGCAGCTGCTCCTTCCTCCGCAGGGGATGGCATTGGGAACGTCTGCGAGGATGACTTCGACAGGGACATGGTGATCGACAGGATCGACGTTTGTCCCGAGAACGCCGAGGTGACTCTCACCGACTTCAGGGCTTTCCAGACGGTGGTGTTGGACCCCGAGGGGGACGCCCAGATTGACCCCAACTGGATTGTCCTCAACCAGGTACGGGGAATGTCCTGGAGGGTTTTCCCTGAAAGGCTCTGAGGTTCTGCAGTGCCCAAATCCTGGAGCAAGAGGGGATTTGGTGTGTCTGGAATTGCACTGAAAACTCAAAATTGCTCATTTGCAGGGCATGGAGATTGTCCAGACCATGAACAGCGACCCTGGCCTGGCTGTAGGTGAGGAATTTCCCTTTTCCCATTGGAAAATCCCCACTTGGTGCAGCTTTGATCAACCAAACTCCACAGTTCCATCCCCTGACTCCTGCAGCACAGAGTCCATATTCCCCTAGGCTCAATCCAGCTGAACCCTGGATCTGTTTTATCCCAGAATGCAGAATCTGGGACTCTGGGATTCTGGAATTCTGGCAATCTGGGATTCCAGCTCTGTTCTCCTGCCCTCCCAGGGTACACAGCCTTCAACGGGGTGGATTTCGAGGGCACTTTCCACGTCAACACAGCCACAGATGATGACTATGCCGGGTTCATCTTTGGCTACCAGGACAGCTCCAGCTTCTACGTGGTGATGTGGAAGCAGATGGAGCAAACCTACTGGCAGGCAAATCCCTTCCGGGCAGTGGCAGAGCCTGGGATTCAGCTGAAGGTAAAGGAAATGTGGGAAGGGAACTCCTGGGTGGGTTTTGCCCTGGGATAAGCAGCTGTGGTGAATCTGTTCTGCACTCCTGGACTGCTCTCTGCTCTGTGCCAGGCAGTGAAATCCAAAACTGGCCCTGGGGAATACCTCAGGAATTCCCTGTGGCACACGGGAGACACCACAGACCAGGTGAAGCTGCTCTGGAAGGACCCCAGGAACTCGGGCTGGAAGGACAAGACATCGTACCGCTGGTTCCTGCAGCACCGACCTCAGGTTGGCTACATCAGGTGAGGACAGTTCCCACAGGAAAATCAGCCAGGGAATCCCAGGATGGGTTGGGTTGGAAGGGAATTCATCACCTCCCACCATCCCAGGCTGCTCCAGGCTGGGTTTGGGCACTGCCAGGGATCCAGGGGTGTCCATGAGGCCTGGGGAGCTGCTGGTCACTGCCTGCCTCACTGTCCTGCAGGGCTCGTTTCTACGAGGGCCCTGAGGTGGTGGCAGACACCGGGGTTGTCCTGGACACCACCATGAGAGGAGGACGCCTCGGGGTCTTCTGCTTCTCCCAGGAGAACATCATCTGGTCCAACCTCCGTTATCGCTGCAACGGTGAGTTTGGGAAGGCAGAGCTGGAGTTGTGCTGTTTTCCAGCTGTTCACCTGCTCAGCCTCAGGAATGGGACAGCAAACCAATCCATTTTCCATCTGTTCCTCCTGCTGATCCTCCTTGCTTCAATCCCCAGACACCATCCCAGAGGACTACGAGACCTTCCGAGTGCAGCAGGACTAACTCCCCTCGGCACGTCCTGCAGCCCAACCTGCTCCCCAACCTGCTCCCGCTCTGGAATTCTGCCCCAAGAACTGTCAGCACATCCCACTGCAGCCTCCAGCGCCTCTTCCCCGACGGCAAATTCCTCCAGCAGCTCCTCAAGTCCTGCAGGAGGGGCAGAGGTGGAGACAGGGAGTGTGACCAGAAGCCTGAGCTGCTGCAAACCCCAAACTGCCGGCCGTGCTGGGAGCTCCCCGCAGCAGCTGCGATTGCTGGAGTGAGTTTAGATGATTCCCAGGAATCTTCTCTCTTCCCTACTCCAAGGCTCCTGAGTGGGAATGTTGTTCTCCTCCTCAAGAGCTGCTGCAAAGCAAAGCCAGCGCCAGGCTGAGGAGGACGGCGGAGCAGCCTCGGTGCAAGTTGCTCATTTTAATTAAAAAAAAATAAAATAAAAAGCACTTTAAGGAGAGTATCTTTGTTGTGGAATGTTGGATAATGAACACTTGGAATGCTGGATAATAAATTCTGGATTTCTCCTTGGTCATGGGTGTGTTGTTTTCTCTCTTCTGAAGGTTTTCCCTTGCAGGTGGGGAAGGGAGAAACTCTCCAGAGGAATTGGGAATTTTTTTGGAAGTGCCACTGCATGGAGTCACCTTTTCCTCAGAACTTCCCTCTCTGCTCTGCCCTGCCTGCTTCTTGTTGGAACAATAAATTAGCTTGACATTAATTTATTTTTTAATTAAATTTTTAATTTAAAGCTCTACCAGGGGCTGAGAAGCTGGAAATGCTCTATCACTGCCCCCTGCTCAGACCCCACTTTACTCCCAGGAGTAATTCCCACCTGGCACAGCCACATTTGGGATTCTCTCCCTTTTTCCCATTTTTCCCATTTTTCCCATCCCACCCCTCAGCCCCCCGAAGAAAACAACCAGCGGATTTTACCCCTTCAGGCCTTTATTTTGATAAAATTGGTCAAGCCCACATAAGGCAACGCACACACGGCTCTGCCCGCCCCCCGCCCGCCCCAAACCGCCTCGGAAAATAAATAACACAAACCAAGAGAGGACGTCCATGTAGTGTTTGGCTTTGCAGTATAGAAATTCCACACAATGAGCTTGTTGTGTTGGTTTTTGTTTGTTTCTGGTTTTTTTTTTGTTTTTTTTTTGTTGGTTTTTTTCCCTGTTTAAAAAGGTAAAAATGGTTTATAATACACAGTCAGAATGTCGTGGTGCCCGCATAGAAAACCGACATGCAATCCATGCCTACACTGCGCCGTATAAATAAGATGCAACTCAAAATACAAAGAACAGGAACACTACAAAGTTTAATTCTAAGGGGAGGGGGGGGAAAAGGGGGTTTTTCTCGGGGTTTTTTCTGGTTTTCCTGGTTGTTTTTGAAAAAGGACAGACACACGTAACAAAGGCTACCTGCGCTTTCACATTGCCATCACAGTGACGGGGGGCTTTGCTCCGAGGAATAAACGCGCTGGTTTTGGGGCTTCTCCCGAAAAATCAGCCAGGGTGGGATCTGCGGGGGGAGAGGAGCCTTTCCTTCTGTCCAGAGGGGATTTCCAGGCTCTTTCCTTAAGGGATGTGCAGCTAGAGACTCAGTTGTTGTTTGGACAGAAATTTGGGTTTTTAGGGTTTGAATGGGTTTGGGTGTTACAGGGTGCTGGTTTAAGGTGAATTTTTAGGGTAGCTTTTGCTCTTGGAGTTATGGAGTTGAGGTTGGGAAAGAGCCACTGGAGCAGGGTTGGGAAAGAATCGTGGGATTAGGGTTGGAAAGGAATGATGGAATCAAGGTTGGGAAAGAATCACCAAATTAAAGTTGGAAAAGAATGATTGAATCAAGGTCGGAGAAGAAAGACCAAATTAAAGTTGGAGAAGAAAGACCAAATTAAGGTTGGAGAAGAATCACCAAATTAGGGTTGAAAAAGAATGACCAAATTAAGATTGGAGAAGAAAGACCCAATGAAGGTTGGAGAAGAACCTAATTTAAGGTTGGCAAAGAACCACCAAATCAAGGTAGGAAAAGACCTCCAGGACCATCAAACCCAACCCCCTCTGGGCTGAAGGTTCATCCAGGAACTCTCTTAAAAACCAATTAATTACCAAACCAACCACGAAATTCATCCACCTCCGCCAAGGTGTGAAACACCCGAGGAAGGAACGATTCCCGACGCGATTCTGGAATTGTTTTCCCCTCTTGGGAATGGAATCCAAGCCCAGGCTGGGGGCACGGGGAGGGCTGGCAGAGCTCCCTGCCATGCAGAAGCCGTGGGAGCCAAACCCGGGGCGAACATGCCGAGGGAAAAAAAAATCTATGTACAGGGCAGAGAGCCTCCCCCCGCAGCAGCAGGGCTGGGGATAAAATCAAATCAGATAATAAAATAAATCACAGTTTTGGACGCACCGAGGGTTTATTCCTGTTCTTCCCCTTTGTATTGGCAAATGCAACAGTCTAGCGTGGGGGTTTGGGAGTTTGCTTGGGCTGGAGATAGAAAAACACGGAGAGAAGGGAGGTTGCTCAGCAGGGACAGTCACCCTTGAGACACCAGACAGGTCAACAGCACTCGACTCAAACTTAGCAAGAATAGCAATTAACACTGTTTGCTCCTCAATTGGTTTTTTTTTTGTTAATGATGGTTTTCCCTTTCTGCTCCCAGCTGTGGGGAGAGAGCCCCACGTGCTGTTTGGAATGAGCACAGGGTGGTTGAATTTGAGATAAAAGGGGATTATTTGCTCTGGAAACGCTCGGGATTTGCTCCCTGCTTTTCTCTGGCTGGGTTTGCTCCCAGATCAGCCTGATGCTGCAAAAACTGGAATTTTCAGGAGAGAGAAGGGGGGAAATAAATCCCTCCGGGCAGCTCCCTTGTGGTGTGTGAGGAAACCTTTTGGGGAAAAGGTTCTCCTCGGGGATGGGAAGGGAAAGCTGCTGGAAAATCCCTGGATCTCAGAGCTCAGCATTCCCACGGGGACATCCCAGCTCCTTCCCTCTCCCAAGGGAGGAAAACCTGGAATTCCTCCGGGCTGGATGGTCCCTAACTGCGCCAGTTGCATCCAAGATGTGTTGATTTTTGAAATTAAGGCCATTTTCAAGGTCTACTTACAAGGCTAAGAAACAAAGAGCTCTTATTTACAACAAGGAGTTAAAAAACCGGGGAGGAGGCTGAGCTGCAGCTCCTGGCTGAGGCTCTGGAGGAAGCTCAGCTCGCTCAGAAGTGACTCTGGTGGTGGAAAAGGAACATCACAGACAAGGATTGCCACATGCAGGGCTGTCATTCCGGCGGGACAGCGACACACAATTCCCACAAGGAGCTGCACCAAGCGTTTCGGGCTGAGCTGTGCCTGCAGCAAAGGGGTCAGAGTCACCTGGGGCCCAAATTCCTCCTGTTTTTCCAGGTATCCTCCTGTCTGAGCTGCCTGTTGTCTCCTCCTTGAACTGGAAAAGCATTAGGGATCTGAACCATGCAGCCACCAGGAGTGTCCTAACGGGGCTCAAACCCTGCCAAAAATCCCAAAACGTTTCCCAGAGATGAGGGGGGAACCTCTGGAGGGGCGTGGGGAAGGATTAAAAAACAAAATAAAATAAAAAAGACACAGGGAAGCCAAAGAGAAAACAAAAAAAATGCCACGTTTTTAGTGCAAATGGTCAACAAATGGCACGAAAGGCGAGCAGATGCCCCAGGGTTGGGGAGATCCCAACCTCACTCCTGCTCAGCAGACGGGGCAGGAACCTCAGCACGGCAGCCCACGGATTTCTGGAAGCACACAGAAACTTAGTATAACTCATTAGGAGCAGGGGGAACTCGTGGAGAGCAGCTGGGAGTCGTTAATTGCAGGAGGAGTGTCGTTAATTGCGGCGGAACTCGTTAAGAGCAGCGCAGTGCTTCCCGAAGGGGAATGAGGGAAACTGGGAGAGCTGGGGTTGGGGTTTCCTTGGAATAAAGGTTTGGAGTGAAAAAAGCAAATCCAGGTGGTGTAGAACTGACAGGAGGAGCAGCTGTGGATGAACAAAGCAGAACTGGTGGGAAATGGGGCTGGAATGGGATTTTGGGGAGGTTTGGGGATAAAATCCATGTGGCTGCTCAGGATTTAGGGTGGAAGGGATTCCCTCTCCAGGACCAGCTCACCCCTGGTTTTAATTAGTTAAAACCCCTACGTTTTTAATTAGTTAATAAGACTCCAAATCATGTCAATTCCTGACTAATTCCTGACTTTTCCTGTGCTGGGAATCTCAGCCCCAAGTTTCCTGATACACCTTTAAATCCATTCCTTCCCAGAAATCTGGGAATCACCATCAATCCAGCCAGAGTGAAACCCCCAATTCCCAATCAAAGGAATCCAGGTGGGATTTCTTAATCTGCAGCACAGAATATTCACAAGAACCACCAGCAACAATCAATTCTCCATTTAATTAAACAGAATTTTGGAGGATTCAATCCTGGTCAGTGTGGAGCAAGAGATTTTTTCCCCCGGGTGAATGAAGGAATTTTTAAGTTCCAGCCACCCTATTTTGCCTATTCCAAAGGAAAACATCTAAACTTGCCTTAGGCTTCCTTATTCCTGCTTAACATCTGTTTTAAAATTCCAGTTAGTTTAAAAATACCTATATATATAATATATATAATATATTTCTGGAATAAAACCACAAAAAAATGTACTGTACAAGCATTATGTAGAGTGCTTCCATTGGCTGTATGTAGTTGAGCTACTTTCCTAATATCCAAATATTTAAATTAAAAAAAAAAAGAAATGACAACGATGACGACAAAAAAAAATAAATCATAAATAAGTAACAGAATAAGTAATGAATAAGAATAAAAAATAAAAAAATCATGATTCTATGAGCCTGGCATTGCTATGGAAATGCCCTTCCTGTTGCCCAGGAATCTCTCACAAAGTAAAAATTAGGATTATGCAGGTTAGTCTCTATTATTTTTAGCTGCTTTAAGATGTTCTGATCCTCTGTCTAATCAAGTAATGAATTATAGTACTTTCATGTGTGCTCAGAAATGCTCTCTATATATGTAGCCATATATAGAAATAGATATATATTACATATATATTAAAAAAAAAAAAAACAAAAGAAAAAAAACCCCAAAAACATAAAAAGCTTGGAAAAAAAAATAGTGTTTAAAGTGGATTTTTGGGATTGGTGGCCGCGGTGGCTCCGCTCTGCCGGGCTGGCTGGGAGGGAGGGAGGGAGGGACAAGAGGTTGGGGACACACCTGGGGACAACCACGGCACCTCGAGGGAGGCAAAGTGTCACGAAGCAGAGTCACAATTCCAGGGGGTGACAACGCAGGGAGAGGTGACAATCCGGGACAGAGGAGGAGGAGGAGGAGGAGGGGGCACAGCCTGGGTTTCCCCCTTCACCCCAAAACGAGGTGTTCCTCCCCCCAAAAAACCCTTCCCGAGCGCAGAGCAGCCACAGCCAAGGTCCCGCTGGAGCTTTGGGGGGAAAAAAGGGGTTTTGGAGAGGACAAGGCCGATGGAGAAACCGGACAATCCTTACGGCAACGAGCGGCTCGGGGTGACATCGCTGGGCGCCACGGCGGGGACAGGGGCTCTGCAGCGCGGCAAGCTCAGAACAACAAGCTTTGAGTGGACAGGGGACACGGGAAGGGTCACTCCTCGGGGACGCGCCGGCCGCGGCTCACAGCCGGTCCATCCGGAACGTGTCCTCTGTGGCGGGGTCGGTGAGGACCATGTCGGGGTCGTTGAGCATGTGCAGTCCATCCAGGGTCAAGGGGTCAATTTTGAGTTCATCCAGGGGGAACTGGGAATCCGTGTCGAAGCTGACGTCCCCCACGCCCGCCAAGGAGCTGGTCAGTTCTTTTGATAAGCTGGGGGGGGATTCTCCTGTCACTGCGGGGACACAACACACAGGGGTGGCTTGGGCTGGGCAAACAGCAGGATGGAAGTCCTAAAACAGCTCCCAAAAAAACCTAGAAACAGTTGCTGAGCTCTCAGGTGAGGAACATCCAACCCTCCTTCGAATTTCATAAATTTAGGTTCCTCACAGCATCTCCAAATCACCAAACACAAAGCAAAATTCATGTCTGGATGTCTGGTGTCACGGGCTGGGCAAACACCAGGCTGAAAATCCTAAAACAGCTCCCAAAACCCCTGGAAACATGTACTTCAGGATTTTAGATTTTTAGGATTTACTTCAGGATTTTAGATTTTTAGATAGATTTCCAAACCAGGCTGAAAATCCTAAAACAGCTCCCAAAATCCCTGGAAAAATTACTGAGCTCTCAGGTGAGGAATATCCAACCCTCCTTAGGATTTTAGAAATTTAGGTTCCTCACAGCATCTCCAAACCACCAAACACAGAGCAAAATTCATATTTGGATGTTTGGTGTCACTCGAGCTCCTTTTCTCTCCCTCAGGTTTAGGAGGAATAACCTGAATTTCCACCATTGCAATCAGCAATCCCTGGGCAAGGATTGTTTCCAAAACCCCACTGTGACCAGATTGGCCACCATATGTGACACCCCAACCCTCTGCTGGCCAGCTCAGGCCGAGCAGAGCGAGGAGTTTGGCTCTCACAGCTTTTCCTCACTGTGGCTGAGGATCCAGGGAATTCAGGGCAGGAAAAATCCTTAGGAAAACTGGTGTGTTGGGATTGCAGGTGAGCTGACAGTGGGATGTTCCCCCAACAAACCCCTCAGCAGCAACAATCCCCTTTTTCCCTTCCTGGCTCCACAGAGGGAAACCCCAAGGCTGGGATTATGGGATATCCTGAGCTGGGTGGGATCACAGGATCACCCAGTGCAATCCTGGCCTTGCACAGACACCCCAACAATCCCACCCTGTCCCAGAGTGTTGTCCAAATGCTCCTGGAGCTCTGGCAGCCTTGGGAATGTCACCATTCCCTGGGGAGCCTGGGCAGTGCTCTCTGGGGAAAAAATCTCTTCCTGAGATCCATCCTAAACCTGCCCTGACCTAGCTCCAGCCATTCCCTGAAATCCAACCAAACCTGCCCTGACCCAGCTCCAGCCATTCCCTGGGGAAAGAACCTTTTTTCCCTGAAATATAACCTAAACCTGCCCTGACCCAGCTCCAGCTGTTCCCTGAAATCCAACCAAACCTGCCCTGGCACAACTCTAGCCATTCCCTGAGGAAAGAACCTTTTTTCCCTGAAATCCAAGCTAAACCTGCCCTGGCAGAGCTCTAGCCATTTTCTGTGGAAAGAACCTTTTTTCCCTGAGATCAATCCTAAACCTGCCCTGACCCAGCTCCAGCCATTTTCTGGGGAAAGAACCTTTTTTCCCTGAAATATAACCTAAACCTGCTCTGACCCATCTCCAGCCATTCCCTGGGTCCTGTCCCTGCTCCCAGAGATCCCAGAGAGCTGCAGAACCCAAGGAGTCTCCCTCAGCCTCCTCAGTTTCCCCATCCCAACATCCCTGGACACTCCAAGAGCTCTAAATCTCCCGAGGCGCCCAAATCACCCCAGAGCTGAGCTCAGCTGGACAATCCCTCCCTTCTCCTGCCAGCCTGGCCACAGTGACCCCACAAATCACCCCAGAGCTGAGCTCAGGTGGACAATCCCTCCCTTCTCCTGCCAACCAGGCCACAGTGACCCCACAGGTGCCCAAATCACCCCAGGGCTGAACTCAAGTGGACAATCCCTCCCTTCTCCTGCCAGCCTGGCCACAGTGACCCCACAAGTGCCCAAATCACCCCAGAGCTGAGTTCAGGTGGACAATCCCTCCCTTCTCCTGCCAGCCCCAGGCCACGGTGACCCCACAGGGATGGCATTCCCTGCCGGGATTTACCTGTCAGGATGATGTTGGGGATGTTGCCGTGGCTGGAGTAGTTGAGCTGCTGGGAGTCCTGCAGGCTGCCGTGGCTGCCCGTCAGTCCCATCATGGCAGCCTGGGAGTAGTTGAGGGTGGAGCAGGGGCTGTAGAGGCTGTTGGAGCTGATGGCGTTCTCGATCATGTTGAACTGCTCCAGCTGGGGATGGACACCAAAAAACTGTTAATTCCCAACCCTCGGGGGTGAGGGGCAGCAGAACGACTGACACGGGTCGAGGACGGGACGAGAGACAGGCAAACAAATTCATCTTGAGGTTTTGTTGCTCAAAAAAAGGGGTTTTTGCCCCTGAGCTTTGTGGGGTTTTCCTGCCGAATTGGGAGGAGGGGGATGAGGGATGCACAAATCAAACGGGGGAGAATGAAAGAAAAGGAGCTCTGAAAGGAAAAGGAAGGGAATTTAGGCTGTCCCTGAGCTCTCTGCCCATCAGGATTCCCAGATTTAAGGATTCTATGGTTTAATGGATCCTTGCTCTGGTTGGCCAAATTAAGGGAAGCTCTGCACCAAGCAGAGTTGGGTTATTCCCAAATTTGGGTTATTCCCAAATTCTGGAGTCAGTATTGTCATCACCTACAAGGGAATCCTTCCCAATTGTAACTACAGCCAGAAATGTGGAGCTTGAAATATGGATTATTTTAATTTTTCAATGTGTTTTTACATGATGTTTAGTTTTTAATATTTGTTGGTATTTTAAATTTTATGAAATTTATTTTCATTATTTTAAAGATTGCTTTTGGTCATTTTAAAATTTATTTTCATTGTGTTCCTTCATAAATTTTTCACTCTTTAAAGTGTTCATTATTTTAAAAATTTCTCTTCATTGCTTTTGTTTTTTGAAGCTGATTTTCATTATTTAAAACATATTTTCATTACTTTTCAAAATGACTCTTCATTACTTAAAGATTTTCAGCATTTTTCCTCTTTCAAATGTCATTATCTTTCCTTTTAAAGCTTTCATTACTTTGAGAATTTATTTTCATTCTTTTATCCTCTTTAAAATAAATTTTCATTATTTAAAATTTCTTTCCAGCATTTTTCCTTTTAAAATTTTCCATTATTTAAAAAATTTCCTTTCCTTTATTTTTCCCCTTTTAAACCAGATTCCCATTTTAAAATCGTCACTATTTTTCCTCTTCCAAACTTCCTTATTTTCCCTTTTTCAAGCTGATTTTCACTGCTTTAACATTTTGCTATCACTCCTTTTCCCTTTTATAGTTGCCTGGCATCTTTTCATTTTAAAAACCTTCATTATTATAATTTTTAAAATTAATTTCCCTTTAATTTTTGGCAGAACACCTGCGTGGGATGGGAGTGACAAAGAGTGAAAGGTGAAGGGGAAAACCAAACCGAACAAGAAACTGCTGAGTAACACAAACAAAAAGAAGGAAAACTCAACAAGGACAAAACGGGGACGTGACAGAGAATTAATTGGGAATTAATTGGCATTAATTTGATGCGGGAGAGGCCGAGGCAGGCCTGAGATGAATTTGCTCACCTGGTGGGAGAGGGCATTAGCCTGCCTAGCTGTCATCTGCTGCTCATAATAGGAGTCCCCAAAAACACTGCCCAGCATGGAAGAATGCTGAAAACAAAACAGAGGCTTTATGGTGTAAAATCCCAAATTCTGGCTCTTCCCCGGCTCTCCCGGTACAGGCAATTCCAGAGAAATGTGCACTGAGAGGGTGGGAATGGCCCTGAGCCCTCATGGAACAGCAGGAATTGCCCTGAGCCCTCATGGAGCAGCAGGAATCCCACAGGGCGCAGAGGATCCACATGGAGTAAGAGGGAATCCCACAGGATCCCAGAGGATCCCACAGGATCCACATGGAATGGGTGGGAATCCCACAGAGCCTAGAGGACCCACATGGTGTAAGAGGGAATCCCACAGGGCCCAAGGGATCCCCACAGAGCAGGAGAAAATCCTCTGGGACCCTCACGATTCCCCAGGACCCTCATGGATCAGGCAGGAATCCCACAGGGACCAGAGGATCCACATGGAATGGGAATCCTCTGGGACCCTCATGGAGCACGGGGAATTGACCTGAGCCCTCATGGAGCAGCAGGAATCCCACAGGGACCAGAGGATCCCACAGGATCCACAGGGAGCAGGCAGGAGTCCCTCAGGACCCTCACAATTCCCCAAGACCCTCATGGAACAGGCGGGAAACCCACAGGGCCTAGAGGATCCCCACAGAGCAGGAGGGAATCCTCTGGGACCCTCATGATTCCCTGAGACCCTCATGGAACAGGCAGGAATCCCACAGGGCCCAGAGAATCCTAGAGGATCCCACAGGATCCACAGGGAGCAGGCAGGAGTCCTTCAGGACCCTCACAATTCCCCAGGACCCTCATGGAACAGGCGGGAATCCCACAGAGCCCAGAGGATCCAGATAGAGTAGGAGGGAATCCCTCAGGACCCTCACGATTCCCTGGGACCCTCATGATTCCCCGAGACCCTCACAGAGCAGGCAGGAATCCCACAGGACCCAGAGAATCCTAGAGGATCCCACAGGATCCACAGGGAGCAGGCAGGAATCCCTCAGGACCCTCACGATTCCCCAGGACCCTCATGGAGCAGTGGGAAACCCACAGGGCCCTCATGGAGCGGATGGTAATCCTACAGGGCCCAGAGGATCCCACAGGATCCACAGGGAGCAGGAGGGAATCCCACAGGGCTCAGAGGATCCCACAGAGCAGGCGGGAATCACCCTGGGCCCTCATGGAGTGAGAGGAAATCCCACAGGGCACAGAGGATCTATATGGAGCCAGAGGGAATCCCACAGGGCCCAGAGAATCCCACAGGATCCACAGGGAGCAGGAGGGAATCCTCTGGGACCCTCACAATTCCCCAGGACCCTCATGGAGCAGGCAGGAATCCCTCAGGACCCTCACAATTCCCCAGGACCCCCACAGGGTGGGCAGGAATCCCACAAGGCTCAGAGGATCCCAGAGGATCCCCATGGAGCAGGCAGGAATCCCTCAGGACCCTCACCATTCCCCAGGACCCTCATGGAGGGGGTTTGGGGGGTGGGTGAGAATCCACATGGAGCAGGAAGGAATCCCTCAGGACCCTCACGATTCCCTGGGACCCTCATGATTCCCTGGGACCCTCACGGAGCAGGCAGGAATCCCACAGGACCCAGAGAATCCTAGAGGATCCCACAGGATCCACAGGGAGCAGGCAGGAGTCCCTCAGGACCCTCACCATTCCCCAGAACCCTCACAGAACAGGAGGGAATCCCACAAGGCACAGAGGATCCCACAGGATCCACACGGAGCAGGCAGGGAAATCTGAGATCACTGATTCCAACCTAAATTCAGTCCAACCTATGGTTTATAACCATTTCTAGGGATAAATCTGAATTTTGGGATGGCACAGACTCGATGGGAAGCAAAGCCAGCACCAAAATCCTACTTCTATCCCAGAGCTCCAATGAGGATCAAGGTGTTTTTTCCCTTTAACTCCTGTCATTTCATTCCACAAAACGGGAATAAAAGGACAATTCCCAAAATGAGGACAATCCCTAAAATCTTTGTGTTCCCTAAGCACTGTTCCCATCCCAAAAACTTTGGGGAATGAGAAATAATCAAGAGGAGAGCAGAATGTGTTGTGCAAGTCCAGCTCAGTGCTTCCCACCAAAGGGTTTGCTCCTCTGTGAAATGTGCTGCTTCCTACAGCTGCAAACACCACAATTCCCAAAGAAAACCCTCTGGAAATGTCACTCCTTCAACACTTCAGAGCCTTAGGAGAATTCATCAACAGCTCCAGGAACAACACAATACAAACACCATCTCCAGAGCCTGGCTTGTCACCAGAGATCTTCTGGGGTTCACTGTGAGGAAAAACCAACCCCGAAGCAGCAATCCTGGCTGGAATGATCCATCTCCAAATACCTACCAGGTTCTCCAGGTCAGAGCCTCTAAAGCAGGAATGTTTGTGTCTAATCAGAACAGGATGAGAGCAGGGAAGCACAGCCAAGGCACTGGGGTGGAAGCCATGCAAACACAGAGCTGGGGAGGCAGGCAGAGCTTTCCCATCCCTGTGGGATCGGTGGGATTGGGAGAGGTGGGAGCATGGAGAGAACCTGTGGTGAATGAAGTGTGTGGGACACAAATCTGAGCCCAGGAATGTCCTTTGTCACCTGGAGGATTAAGTGACACACTCTAAATTTGGGGGAGAAAGGGGAGCACATGGAGTCACCCGCTCAGTCACACCCACAGCAGTGCCAGACTCCTCCACAAAGGAATATTCTGCTGCTGGAAGGGATTTCTGGGCAGATTGAGGGATTCTGCTGTCTGGGAACTGCCCCACCTTCACAACCAACCCCAAATTTCCCTCCAAACTGGTTTTTCTTCCCTTCGTGTTTAGTATTTATCACCAGCACCACTTCCAGCTATTGGGACATTCCTGGAGGCAGCAAACCCACCTCGGTTTTAATTTAGCAAAAATAAGGAATTCTGTATTTAAGAGGCTAATATTCGGTATTTAAGAGGCTAATATTACAGAGAGCAGAATTAATAAACCCTCTGCCTTCCACTCAGAGTTGTGGAGTCCCTCTGGAAAAAACCAAAACCTAAGGAAGATTTTACAGGATAAAACCAGCAGGAAAAATCCCAGCCCAGTGTGTGCTGCACTCTGGACTGAACAGTGGGGACAAATCTGGGGACAAAACCAAGCCAGAGTTACTGAGAAATCAAAGGGGGGGAAAAAAAAAAATCGACATAAAAACCAAATTTGGATGTGCTGCCCAGTGAGAACTGAGAGTTTGCAGCAAGCTCTGCTCTGGGGGGCAGTGCTGGTTTTTGGAGGCACACAGAGCACAGCAGAACTCACAGAAGCAGGCAGAAGAGAGAGAGGTTGAGAAGCCTTAAAGCCAAGGCTAAGGAAATCCAGACAATTCCTGACAATTTTGGATCCAGGGCTGAGCTACCATGACCTGGCTAATGAATAGAACCATCAAGGGGCAGCACTTATTTGGAAAGGATCCTCCTTACAGCTTTCAACACTCAGTGACGGAACAGAAAATGGATTTTTAGACTCTTGGGATGCTCTGGAAGAATTCCCTGCACTTCTTTTCTCCAGGAGGGATTCTACAGAGCAGCCAGCTGGGGCTTTTAGCAGCACCAGGCACTGAAAATGCACTTTTCTACGCTGGGGCAAGTCTGCTCGTTTTTAATTTCTTGCTGCTGGCAGGTGAAAATCCCCTTTCAGGGGATTACACCCTCTCCCAGGTGGTGATTTCCACCCAGGACACGTGGCTGTGTGAGGAGATACAGCCAGAGCAAGGAAAAGGGAAAAAAAAGGAAAAGCAGCTGGCACAGAAGGGAGGGTGCTGGGAGCTCATTCCCTGCCAGCCACAAGCTGCTCGTTTTAAGAGCATTTTCTTCATTTTTTTCTCTCCCGGGGTGTGTTCCCACGTAAAAACATCCTGATCTAAGCAAGTTTGGGATATTTAGTGCAAATATTTAAATACTGAGTGCCCCAGGAGCTTTTCCTGCTGCAGGAGAAACTGGAATTCCCCTCTTTCCTGCCCTCCCAGCACACATCCATCAGCTCCCCACAATACTGGGAATGCAGAGAGTTCCACCTGGAGCTCCTATCCACCAAACAACCACCACCCCAGAGCTCAGCCAGCAGCCTGATCCTGTGCTTTTTTTGGGACTAAACCCAGGGAATTCAGCAGCTCTGAAACCCCGTGGGAGCAGATGGGAGGTCGGTGAGGCATGAGGCACACACGGAGTCACAGTGAGACAACCACGGGGCAGCGATGGAGAAACCCAGCTGGAAACACACACGAGAAGCAAGGCCTGTGGAAGCACAGAGTCCCTTACTTGAGGGGAGCTGCCAGGAGAGAAGCCTTGATTGGAGACAGGAGAGGTGGGAGACTGGTTGGCTGGGGATCCAGCATTACTGCGGTACTGCTGGAGTGAGGCCTACAGAACAACACAGAATAAACACCGCGGCAATTGAGGGAGAAGTGGAAAATACAAACGTCTGGAGTGGTGCAGCTGGGGGGAATCGTCCTCTTCAGGTGCTGTGTGGGAAGATTGGGTTAGGTGAATGAGGTTCCCAAAAACTGGGAGAGCTCTGGTGCAGGGTAGGCACAGCTGGGAGCTTGTTCTGCCTTTTTCGGTTGGCTCAATTCAAAATATTTTTAAAAAAATAAAAAATCAGGTCAGCCAAGGATTTAGGGCAAAGAATAATTCAAAAAGGATGTCGTTCATGCTTCAGGTTCAACCCACATCTGGGTTTTCACTGCCCCTATCAGCACTGAGGTGCAGGAGATAGCAGCTGTCTGGTAAACCTGGGGTGGAAATCTATCCTGGGATTCCCCAAATTCCCTGGATATGGGAATTCCCACCCTCTGGGAATTCACACTGTGTTTGGCAGGTTCACAGCTGTGATTCTCACATCATTCTCAGGTGTCCTGAGAAGTTCTTTTCAAAGATTTAACTCTTTTTCCCATCATAAAGAACCTTGCTTTGGAACAAATTAATAATATTAATGGTATTTAAATAATGTTGCATTAATTAACATAAAGAGTAGCCCAGCTCTTCTCATTCCACTTCCTTTAGAAATTAAGGGATGATTGAGGAAAACCTGCAAACCAGTGAATTTAATCAGGTCTGCAGGGTGGGAGAATGCTGCACTACCAATTTTTGACCCCAAATCCTGTAAATCCCAAGAAAATTTCCCCTTTTTCTCTGCATTGCCACTCACACCCTGTCAGCAGCCACCCAAATTATAAATTCAATTTAAATTCTGCTTTACAGAACCTGTGCAGAAGTTGCCTGACAGCTCCAGAGGCTTTTTGATAAAGTGGCTTTAAATGTGTTTATTTAGGAATTACTTCAGTTGCTCGAGAAGATAAGCAGAGCAGCCTAAAAGTTCAGGTCATAAAGAGGTTTACAGGATGAGGAAAGCAACACAGAAAGCAAAGGATGAGATCAGAATTGTCTGTGCTGGTGCTACATGAGGATTAGAACCAAAACAGGGACACTTTTTGGGATCCTTTCCACTGCTGGGATTTTCAGCTGCTGAGACAAAACATTTCCTGACATTTCCATGTTAAAACAAGCAGGAAAAGGGATCTGTCCAGAAATCCTCATGGATTCACTCCCATTCTTCTGGGCACTTTGGAATTCATGCTCTAAAATTCCTTCAAATAAAAGGGTTCTAAATAGAGAAACTGTAGAAAACACCTGGTTCTTGACAACTTTTGGAAAAGAAATTTTCCAGATGGTATTTTGATAGGAAAGTGCTTGTTGTGGTTGGATTATTTCTCAAGGCTCTGGGAGTTCCCCTAGTCTGTAACACAACGTGTAGGGGGGAAACTGAACACCCTGAAATCCTGAAATTTATCCCAGTAAATGCTGGTAGAGTTAAACTAGCTCTAACCAAACCTGGGACAAAATTTAATATTAATTTTCCTCGAGAAAACATCGAAAAGTGGATTCAACCACATCGAAAAGCGGATCCAACCAACACCACCCTAACTTTATTTCAACCTCCCTGCACTTCTCCTCCTCCCAGGCAGATCTCCCAAGGAAAAGCATTCCCCAACTCACCGAGTTGATGTCAATCCCCATGGAGGGCTGGCTCTGGCTGCCTGGGGGCGACTGGGGGATGCTGGAAGGTACCGTGACAGACAGGGGTGGCAGCTGGGGACCTCTCTGCAGCCCCGAGCTCTGCAGCAGAGGGGGAGGCTGGGGCAGGGAGCTGGCCACTGGAGCCTGCTGCTGCTGCTGGGAGCTGGTCTGGGTGAAGAAGGGGTATGGAGGGAGCTGCTGCTCCAGGGACAATGCATCCATGGCCACGGCCTGCAAGAGAGGGGAACAGTTAGCCATGTCAGCAGGGAATTCCACCTGATGCTCAAGGGGGATTTGTGTGTGAAAAATGGAATGTAAAGGTTCAGAGAATCAAGAATTTCATTAAGGGAAGGTGGAATTTGATGAGGTTTAAGCCCCCAAACCATCCTGGGTTGTGTATTTCAAAAGCCTCAGGATCACCTCTGGTGTATGAACCAGTATTTTAAAAATTCAGTTGAATCTCGGGGTCAGGAATCACCTGTGCAGTCACAGAGTCATGCTTATAAAGTCAATTTATGAAGTTAATTGAGCTTCTCTCGTGGATTAGAGAAATGTTTTTCAAACTTTACACCTCGCTTTGGGACAGAGGGGGTTTTTATTAAAGTTCTAGAAAAGAGGAAGGAAAATCTCTAACCTCAACAAACCTCTCCCTTTTGAAGGCTCTGAATGAAGGAACACCTTGAAAGGAGGAAATTACACAACAAGAGCTGAAGTTCATGGAATCCTGGAATGATTTGGGTTGGAAGGGACCTTAAACCTCATCTTGAGAGACACTTTTCACTGTCCCAGGTTGCTCCAAGCTCTGTCCAGCCTGGCTTTGGACACTTCAGGGATCCAGGAGCAGCCACAGCTTCTCTGGGCACCCTGAGCCAGGAATTCCTTCCCAAAACCCATACAACCTGCCCTGTTGAGCCCAAACTTCCACCCTAAACAGATTAAAACAACAAATTGTGATCAGAATTTCCCACAAGTCCTACCTGAGTGATGGGAGACAGAGGGGACAGCGTTGGGGACATCTGCTGGGGCTGCGCTCGCCGCGAGTCTGCAGCCAGGGACAGGGGGCTGACACTGGGTTGGCGGTGCTGGGACGGCGCTGGCGTCGTCGTCATCCCTGCTGGGGACAACACACCACCTTCAGCAGGGACACAGCAAATATTTGGGGATGTTTGCACCCAAAATAATCCCCCAAAAAAACCGTTTTCTCGGGGAAAAACGAGCGGAAAACGCCGCGGTGAATGGGGTGGGAGCTTGTTGGGTGATTTGTAATTAATTTTGCCAGGGTGAAGAGCATCAGGGTGAGAGGAAGGTGCCTGTGGCTTGTCCTGGCTCAGAGCCAGGCGCTGGTGGGCAGGTTGGTGGCTGTTGGTGGCCAGGATGAGCTGGAGTTGGAAGAGGCAGAGCAGCCTCAGCAGTTCCAGACACTGCAGGCACCTTCCTCGCACACCTGGCCCAGGAAAAGCAGCTTCTGCTCCCTTTGTTTTTGGGCTCCAGCCCTGGGAATGAGATAACAAACCCTGGAACCAGGCTTATCAGAGGGTGGTAAAAAGCAAACACCTCTTGAATGGAAAAAGCAGGAGGCAAACTGGTTACGCAGGAAGAGCTCCATTTCTCGCGGCGCAGGAAATACCCACCGGGGAGAAACAACACAAATATTGTCATTTTGTTCTGATCTAACCCAAAATCTGGGGGTTTACAACCTCCCCTCAGTTCTGCCTCACCCCAGAGGAACTGAGTCAACCCTGGGATGTGATTTGAGGCCAAAGAGGAGAGAGTTTTCTCCCAGAAACAGGAATTGACAGGAGCTGCGAGCTGCCAGGCGCTTGGCAAGCGCCCAGGGCTGCCAGGCAAGCTGCCAGCGAGCCAGGAAGGCCAGGATGCCAGGGAGGCAGCAGGCTCAGGGCTCAGGCCAGGCAGGTCCTGTGAAATCACACTTTAAAAAATCAATTTATAAAGTTAATCGAGCTTCTCTCGTGGACTAGAGAAATGTTTTTCGAATTTCACAGCTCGCTTTGGGACAACAAAAAAACAGAGATGGTTTTTAGCACAGGTCTAGGAAAGAGGAAATAAAATCTGTAACCTCTACAAACCTCTCCCTTTTGAAGGCTCTGAATTAAGGAACACCTTGAAAGGAGGAAATTACAATTACAGAAGAAGAGGTGAAGTTCATGGAATCCTGGAATGATGTGGGTTGGAAGGTGTTGAGGTTTGCAATCCCAAAAATGGCTCTGGGATGGCCAGAGGGACTCACCACCCCCAAACACTTATCCAGCTCCTCTCAGGGCTGCTGAGGGACAATTTGGGGACATTCCTGAGCAGGGCATGAGAGGAGAAACCTTCATCAAGGTTTTCCACTAAAAAATAACAAGGAAAGGTTGGAAAAATTGGTTTAAAAAGCACTAAACACTGAGTGTGGCAATGGCTGAAGTGTGGGATAATCTCCCCTTGATGGGAAAATCTCCACCCATGAGTGAATCTTTAATTTGTTCTCTCCTTGGCAGATCAGGGAATGCTTTCAAAGATTCACCAGTTTGGGTTTTTATCATTTAATTTGCTAATTATGGGGAAAAAATGTGGAGACTCACTGTGCTCTAAATCCTAATTTCTAAGCTCATCCCTGAAACCTTGAAAACAAAAAAAAAACTCTTCCAAGTTTAAATCTTCACCTTCAAAAGGTGAAATCTTTTTCTTGCTTCCCAAACTCACCTGCTCAGCCACATCACCCTGATGACAGTAATTTCCTTTTCCCAATCCAGGAGAAGTGGGAAAGGGAATCCTGCCCAGCACAGGAAATATATTTGTATTTTTGGATGCAACTCCTCAGTGCTATTCTAGGAATCAACAGACTAGCAACTGTCACTGGTAATTAAAAAAAAATAAATTCAAAAATCAACTATCTTCATAATGATTTGAGTGTAAAGCAGTGAAATTACTTAAAAATGGCAATCAGTAATTACAATATTAATCAATAATAGACTCCAAAAAGATCCTCAAATTAAAAAAAAAAAAACAAAAAACTGTTCTAAAGAAATGGGAATAAAAGGGCTGCTGGAGACAATCACATAACACAAGGGAGGATGGGGTTCAGTGCAAGGAATTCCCAGAGAGGAACTCCAGTCTTGGACATTAAAAAATAAACAACTAAATAAACACAAAAAAACCCCCAAACAAATCCCAAAAAAGCAGATTTGTGCACCAAGAACATGAGATAAATACCCTCTAACTAAACACAGCTTTCCCATTATTTTGCATGTATAAAACCACTGCAGAAATCCAAATCCACCACTACCAAAAACCACCAAAACCCCCAAAATTCCCATTTTTCTCTCACCCTGGCTGGCAGTGCTGATGCCCAGGTGGATCAGGTTTGGCACC